>NC_083224.1:195195505-195350237 GCF_032191835.1 Heteronotia binoei | reverse complement strand
GGCAGGTCCTAGGCCATATAGGGCTTTAAAGTTGAAATCCCTGCTACCTAATCTTAAATAGGAACACACATGGCCCAGCTTGATATGGCCCGACCCAACAAAGTCTCATTTATGTCAGATCCGGCCCTCATAACAAATGAGTTCGACACCGCGGGCTTAGAGCAGGGGTGGCCAAGGGTAGCTCTCCAGATGTTTGTTTTGCCTCCAACTCCCATCAGTCCCAGCCATTGGCCATGCTGGCTGGGGCTGATGGGAGTTGTAGGCAAAAAACATCCGGAGAGCTACCCTTGGCCACCCGTGGCTTTGCTGGCACCCCTTCTTCCCCTGGAGGAAAATGGCTGCGTTGGAAGGCGGGTTTTTTTGGCCTTGCATCCTGCAGACTCTGTCCCTAAACCCTGCCTTCCACAGGCTCTGCTCCCGCAAATCTCCAGCAACTTCACTATCCAGAGTGAGCAATCCAAACACCCCCCTGTCTCCTGGAATTTCCCCACCCAAAGCTGGCAACACTCTTCCTAGGGTTGCCAAGTCCAATTCAAGAAATATCTGGGGACTTTGAGGGTGGAGCCAAGAGATTTTGGGGGTGGAGCCAGGAGACTTTGGGGTGGGGCCGGAGACTTCGGGGTGGAGCCAGGAGACTTTGGGGATGGAGCCAGGAGCAAGGCTGTGGCAAGCACAATTGAACTCCAAAGGGAGTTCGGGCCATCACATTGAAAGGGGCCACACACCTTTTCAATCCCTTCCCTCCATTGGAAATAATGAAGGAGAGGGGCACCGTGTTTAGGGGCTCATAGAATTGGACCCCGAGGTCCAATCTTTTTGAAACTTGGAGGGTATTTTGGGGAGAGCCACTGAATGCTATGCTGCAAATTTGGTGCCTCAGCCTCAAGAAACAGCCGCCCGCCCCCCCCCCCCAGAGTCCCGGATACCTGTGGGTTGATTTTTCATTATACCCTATGGAAATCAGTCTCCATAGGGAATAATGAAGTGCCCAGCAGACATCCCCCCCCCACCAGCTTTCTAGGGTTCCCAATCCCCAAGCGAGGGCAGGGGATTCCCCAGTTTGGAGGCCTCCCTCCGCTTCAGGGTCATCAGAAAGTGGGCGGGGGGGGGAGGGAAATGTCTGCTGGGCACTCCAGAATTCCCTATGGAGACCCATTTCCATAGGGAACAATGGAGAATTGATATCTGGGGTTTTGTGGGGCTGTTTTTTGAGGTAGAGGCACCAACCTTTCAGCATAGCATCTGGTGCCTCTCCTCAAAACACCCTCCACGTTTCAAAAGGATTGCACTGAGGGGTCGAATTCTATAAACCCCCAAAGAAGGTACCCCTATCCTCCCTTATTTCCAATGGAGGGAAGCCATTTAAAAGGCGTGCGGTCCCTTTTCAATGCGACGGCAAGAACTCCCTTTGGAGTTCAATTGTGCTTGTCACCACCTGTCTCCTGCCTCCACCCCCAAAGCCTCCTGGCGCCACCCCCAAAGTCCCCAAATATTTCTTGAATTGGACTTGGGAACCCTACCGCTTTCTGACGACCCTGAAGCGAGGGGAGAGTCTCCAAACCGGGAGATCCCCTGCCCCCACCTGGGGATTGAGAAAAAATACAACCGCACGGTTCGAGTGACCGAATAACGAAATAATAATGAGACAAGGTATAATTACCATAACAGTGATTAACAATAAGTAGGAGTCCCAATGTGTAGGGGGTCAACTTGAAACTTCCCTGTTTCGCTCAGCCTTCATGCATGGGGTGCTCCATTCGTGTTAACTCAAAAAGATTCCGGTTCAAATCCAAATTAACCGTGATATTTCCTCAGCGTTCCGGGACTGCAAATGATGAATTCTTCACAAGGGCACAAAAGTGTTCTCAAGCAGTTTTCAAAAACGGGGACTACCAGTGGCGGGCTGGATCGAAAAATATTGGTCGCCGGACAAAGGGGGCCCACCCATGGCTGGTGTGTGGCAGCAGGTGAGGTAGGTGGCTGTCTAGGGTGCCACCTTCACTACAGGGGCGCAGCCAGGTTCCCCTCCCTGGGCCCTGCCGCTATCGGCTTCCCGGCTCACTGAGTCATTAAAATAGTAATACAACGTAAATTTTAGTTGCATTTAATATTGGAACTTGTGTTATATTTTCAAGCTACTAAAAGATCATTAACGTTTTTAGGAAAAGGAAGGAAAGGTCCCCTGTGCAAGCACCAGTCGTTTCCGACTCTGGGGTGACGTTGCTTTCACGTTTTCACTGCAGACTTTTTACGGGGTGGTTTGCCATTGCCTTCCCCAGTCCTCTACACTTTCCCCCCGACCTCAGAAGGATGGAAGACTGAGTCAACCTTGCACCAGCTACCTGAATCCAGCTTCCGCCGGAATCGAACTCGGGTCGTGAGCAGAGAGTTCAGACCACAGTACTGCAGTACTGCTGCTTACCACTCTGCGCCAACATATTGTCTAATGTTTAAGAGCATGAGCCCCGTGGCGCAGTGTTAAAGCTGCAGTACTGCAGTCCTAAGCTCTGCTCACACGACCTGAGTTAGATCCCGGCAGAAGCTGGGTTCAGGTAGCAGGCTCGAGGTAAACTCAGCCTTCCATCCTTACGAGGTCGGTGAAATGAATCCAAAGCTTGCTGGGGGGGAAAGTAAAAGACTGGGGTAGACAATGGCAAACCACCCCGTAAAAAGTCTGCCGTGAAAACGTTGTGAAAGCGACGTCACCCCAGAGCTGGAAACGACCGGTGCTTTCCTTTTCCTAATGTTTAAGGGGGCCCACTGCAGCAAGGACCCACCCTGGCCGGTCTGCCACTGGGGACTGCACTCACGCTGGCTCATGGTGAATGTAGTGCCTGTTTTTGAAAATCGTTTGGAAACACTTTTGTGCCCTTGTGAAGAATTAATCATTTGCGGTCCCGGAACGCTGTGGAAATGTCAGTGTTAATTTGGATTTGAGCTGGAATCCTTTCGAGTTAACGCTAATGGAGCACCCCATCCATGAAGACTGCGCGAAGCAGGGAGTTTCAGGTCGACCCCCTCCGCATCGGGACTCCCACTTATTGTTAATCATCGTTAGCTATTGTAATTATACCTTGTCTCGTTATTATTTCGTTCTTTGGTCGCTCGAACCGTGCGGTTGCATTTTTTCCTCAGTCTGGAAGTGACCTCTCTCGGTTTTTGCCCTCACCTGGGGATTGGTGACCCTCACCCTGTTCCGACTGCTGTGTATTCAGAATGCACTTTATCGAGTTAAAAGCAGCCTTTTTTAAAAGGGAGGGAGGACGAGCACAACACACACACACACACCCCCACACACGCAGGGTTAAAAACACACCCAATGACCTGGAGGCCTTTAATTGACACGACAGCCCTTCCAGGAGAGAGGCATTAGCATTGAACTGCAGAGGCTAGGTTGGGTTGGAGGCGGCATAGTGCGGTGTCAGCGTTTGCGGAGACTGCTTTGCGGCAGAATTGAGAGCACTCCAGGGCTGGAGGTAGCCGGCTTGGGGGAGTAAAGGGGGGGGGGGAGAGACACAGCTTGTGCCTTCCAGGGTGACCTTGGTACAGGGATGAGCTAGCCCCACTCCCCTGTGTTTCTTCTCTTCTCCCAGCCTTTACTGTTTGCTCACCAAGGCTTTCAGGCTACTGCTTGGTTCAGCAGGTTTTGGATTTCTTAGGCTGTGCCGCTTTTATATAAAAAAAAGGTAAAGGTGGTCCCCCTGCGCAAGCACCAGTCCTTTCCGACTCTGGGGTGACGTCGCATCGTATCTTTTTCACGGCAGACTTTTTACAGGGTGCTTTGCCGTGGCCTTCCCCAGTCCTCCATGCTTCCCCCCCCCCCCGGCAAGCTGGGTACTCATTTGACCGACCTCGGAAGGCTGAGTCAACCTGGAGCCAGCTACCTGAACCAGCTTCCGCTGGGATTGAACTCAGGTTATGAGCAGAGGGCTCTGACTGCAGTACTGCAGCTTTACCACTCTGCGCTACGGGGCTCTTGCCGCTTATATACACGATTGCATTTTGGGACATACCTGCAATTGTGCAGATTGCAGATGGAGAGGGGCAAAGCAGATCCATTTCTCATCAGCAAACAGTAGATATATAGTTACCCCCGTCTCCTACCTATACTTTCTTGAATCTCACAACACTAGAAGGGCCTTTACCCTAGCTAGGAGTATGTCCCTGCCATCTGCAGTTGTAGAGGGGAGGTATAAAGGGACTCTTCATGCATTTAGGCTCTGTTCCTGTTCCCAACCTGAAATAGATTCTCTGGAGCATATATTCTTTTAATTGTTCTTTTCATATGGCAAGTCGAAGGGGAATTATCAGCCCGCTGTTGGAAGGGTTCCTTCCCTGGCAGATCAAAGAAACTCAAATTAGATTATCTTCTGTCAGATAGGAACCAACAGACAAGCAAGACAGGTGGCTAGGTTCTGTTCCCCGGTTTATAAAGAACGCAAAAAGCGAAGCAAATAGGCCAAACTGTAAATCTTTTAACAAATTTTAAAGTGACTTTTTAAAAGGTTTAAAGGGTTAAATAATAATCTTTTATATTCTTTTTTTACTGTTATAACCCTCAGGTCTTCAAATCTTAATATGTAGACTCTTCGTGGGACTTTTCGTAAGGTACTTTTAAGGTTCTAAATGACTTACACGTTGTGGTCAATGACTGTAATAATAAACTGACTGCTCTAAGCAAGCACAATTTTAAGGGGGGAAATGGCCTGTGTAGAAACCATGATGATGATATTGGATTTATATCCCGCCCTCCACTCCGAAGAGTCTCAGAGTGGCTCACAATCTCCTTTCCCTTCCTCCCCCACAACAGACACCCTGTGAGGTGGGTGGGGCTGGAGAGGTCTCTCACAGCAGCTGCCCTTTCAAGGACAACCTTTGCCAGAGCTATGGCTGACCCAAGGCCATTCCAGCAAGTGCAAGTGGAGGAGTGGGGAATCAAACCCGGTTCTCCCAGATAAGAGTCTGCACACTTAACCACTACACCAAACCAGGCAGAGACAGCTCTACCACTAGGCAATTGCCTTGGGCGCCGGCCATCTGGGGGGTGCCAAATTGGGTGCTCCCCATGTGACTCTCTCGGTGATGTTCAGTGGTGGGGGGCACCATAAGTCAGCTTGGCCTTGGGGACCAGACAGTCTAAGGCTGTCCCTGAAACCAGGGGTGGCCAAACATGCTTAATATAAGAGGCACATAGGATAAACATTAGATGGTTTGAGAGCTGCAAGACAGGGAGGGAGGGAGGAAGGAAAACGGAGGAAGGCAGACATGGATTTCAAGTGATTTCAAGAGACAAATGGAGAGCCAGTTTGGTGTAGTGGTTAAGTGTGCGGACTCTTATCTGGGAGAACCGGGTTTGATTCCCCACGCCTCCACTTGCACCTTCTAGCATGGCCTTGGGTCAGCCATAGCCCTGGCAGAGGTTGTCCTTGAAAGGACAGCTGCTGTGAGAGCCCTCTCCAGCCCCACCCACCTCACAGGGAGTCTGTTGTGGGGGAGAAAGGGAAAGGAGATTGTGAGCCGCTCTGAGACTCTTCGGAGTGGAGGGCGGGAGATAAATCCAATATCTTCATCTACCTCACAGGGTGTCTGTTGTGGGGGGGTGGGAAGGGAAAGGAGATTGTGAGCCGCTCTGAGACTCTTCGGAGTGGAGGGCGGGATATAAATCCAATATCATCATCTTCTTCTTCTTCTTCTTCTTCTTCTTCTTCTTCTTCTTCTTCTTCTTCTTCTTCTTCTTCTTCTCCTCCTCCTCCTCCTCCTCCTCCTCCTCCTCCTCCAAGCCAGTCGATGGGGCAGGGAGGGCTTTGAGAGCCACACAATATGTGTGAAAGAGCCACATGTGGCTCCTAAGCCACAGTTTGGTCACCCCTGGTATAAACCATCCCAGGTTCGATTTGCAAAAAGGTGGGGGGAGCAAAACTGGAAGCTCAGAACAGCTCAGGTGAGCCGTTGAAAAGCAGCCATAGTTTCGGGATCTTACCCACATGCAGGGCTGCTGCTTCTTCTTCTTCTTCTTCTTCTTTTTAGCAGGAACGCACAGGAATGCAGCTCCGGCTGGCTTGGTCTCAAGGGGTGTGGCCTACTATGCAAATGAGTTCCTGCCGGGCTTTCCTATGAAAGAAGCCCAGCTCAAAAATGACTGGCAATTCGCCTCTCTGGGAAGAACGCTTCCCTGCCTTGGTTTTTTTTTACACAGATGCAACAAAGCCTTGATTTATGGCCTGCTTGCTGCTGCAAAATGCAGTGGAGAGCCTAGTTTTTTTTCTTTTTTTTAAGATTTCATGTATTTGCAGAGGAGAACAGATTTATCACCTCTCCCCCCCTCCCCCCCACCCCCGGCTGCTGCTAACCAGATCTCAAACTTCACAACATGCTGGAGTCTGCAAATCCAGATGTGTTATTCAGTCTTCAAAGGCAGCTGCGGGGAAGTGCGGAGATGGATTCGGAAAGCGTTTCTACTGCAACACAATTTCTCTGAGCTACCCCACCACCCCCCAAGTTTGCCTAAGCCCTAGCTGGAAAAACAAAAAGGCCAGGAGTTGAATTCTTCCTGGTGCTGGAGCTTCAAACAGCACTGGATGGGGGTGATTTTCAAGTGGGCTCGGTACTGGGTCCCATGCTCTTTAACTTGTTCATAAATGATTTAGAGTTGGGAGTGAGCAGTGAAGTGGCCAAATTTGCGGATGACACTAAATTGTTCAGGGTGGTGAGAACCAGAGAGGATTGTGAGGAACTCCAAAGGGATCCGTTGAGGCTGGGTGAGTGGGCGTTAACGTGGCAGATGCGGTTCAATGTGGCCAAGTGCAAAGTAATGCACATTGGGGCCAAGAATCCCAGCTACAAATACAAGTTGATGGGTTGTGAACTGGCAGAGACTGACCAAGAGAGAGATCTTGGGGTCGTGGTAGATAACTCACTGAAAATGTCAAGACAGTGTGCGTTTGCAATAAAAAAAGGCCAACGCCATGCTGGAAATTATTAGGAAAGGAATTGAAAACAAATCAGCCAGTATCATAACGCTCCTGTAAAAATTGATGGTGCGGTCTCTTTTGGAGTACTGTGTGCAGTTCTGGTCGCCGCACCTCAAAAAGGATATTCTAGCAGTGGAGAAAGTCCAGAAAAGGGGCAACTAGAATGATTAAAGGGTTGGAACACTTTCCCTATGAAGAAAGGTTGCAACGCTTGGGGCTCTTTAGCTTGGAGAAACGTCGGCTGAGGGGTGACATGATAGAGGTTTACAAGATAATGCATGGGGTGGAGAAAGTAGAGAAAGAAGTACTTTTCTCCCTTTCTCACAATACAAGAACTCGTGGGCATTCGATGAAATTGCTGAGCAGACAGGTTAAAACGGATAAAAGGAGGTACTTCTTCACCCAAAGGGTGATTCACATGTGGAATTCACTGCCACAGGAGGTGGTGGGGGCTACAAGCATAGCCAGCTTCAAAAGGGGATTGGATAAAAATATGGAGCAGAGGTCCATCAGTGGCTATTAGCCACTGTGTGTGTGTGTGTGTGTGTATGTATGTATATATATATATATATATATATATATATATATATATATATATATATATATATATATATATATATATATATATATATATATATATATATATATATATATTTGGCCGCTGTGTGACACAGAATGTTTGGACTGCATGGGCCATTGGCCTGACCTAACATGGCTTCTCTTATGTTCTTATGACTTTTCCCTACCTGTGACCCTGGAGACCCTAAGCTGGATGGGCCGGACTAGCCCAATCACGTCAGATTGTGACACGATAGAGGTTTGCAAGATGATGCACAGGATAGAGAAGGCAGAGAAAGAAGTACTTTTCTCCTTTTCTCACAATACACAAATTCGTGGACACTAAGATTTGCCGCTCTCACGCTCCTCTTTTGCCCCGGGCTTCCGTCAGATTTCACTAGCGTAAGGCTAGTGGGGAATGGGTCTAAATGAAATTGCTGAGCAGTCGGGTTCAAACGGATAAAAGGAAATGGTGATGTACTGAGTTCTGAGACGTTTAGAAGGCAACATGCTTTATTGGCGAGTGCATCACAAAGAAAACATGGCGGGGCCAAGCCCCTGATTTTATACATCTCCCGGAACAACCTCCTTACCTGGCCAGGTCCAATCCTGGCCAGTTAAACTTCCCGGCACAGATCTTCATAGGCGGAGTGCATTTTCGTCCTTACGTCCAGCGACCTGCGGTTCACCGCTGGTCACCTCTGCGGTCACGCACTCGCACTGGGTTCTAAATTCAGGGACCGAATTGCAAGACACAACACTCCTCCCCCCCCCCCCCCCCCCCCCTAGTTCAAGAAACATAGTCTTTCAAATAAGTCGGTGGCCTTCATTCCCTGCTCGACCTCCTAGGTTCAATCCGAAGAGCCGGAGCAGCTGCTGTTGCTGGTTCCTTGTTGTGGGGCGAAACCAGAAGAGCGCTGTCCAGTGCCTGCAGCCGCTCCAGGGACTCCCCTTGCCCCACGCACTGGGGAGCGGTCACTCCAGCCGCTTTGCCCGCAGGGCCGCCGAGGCCAGCACTGGCTGGGTGGCTTCTGGTGGCGTTACCGCTATCACCCCGCTTCCCCCAGCTCTGCTGGTTCTTCTTTCAAGGTGCGACGGCGCAGCAGATCAATGTGTCTCTGGAGGAACTGGCCCCCTTCTGACGAGACCTCGTAAGAGCGGGACCCGGTGACCTGCAGCACCCGGGCTGGTAACCACTCCGGCCCACTTGCAAAGTTCTGCGCATAGACCGGGTCCCCTGGAAAGAACCCCCTAGTGGCTTCTCTTGGGGGAGTGGCGGAGGTCTGTGGCCCTGTCGGGATGCAACCTATCTAGACTAGTGGTTAACCTCCTACCCGGTGGTTTAACCTCCTACCCGGTGGAGAGCCGGTTTGGTGTAGTGGTTAAGTGTGTGGACTCTTATCTGGGAGAACCAGGTTTGATTCCCCACTCCTCCACTTGCACCTGCTAGCATGGCCTTGGGTCAGCCATAGCTCTAGCAGAGGTTGTCCTTGAAAGGGCAGCTGCTGTGAGAGCCCTCTCCAGCCCCACCCACCTCACAGGGTGTCTGTTGTGGGGGAGGAAGGTAAAGGAGATTGTGAGCCGCTCTGAGACTCTTAGGGGTGGAGGGCGGGATATAAATCCAATATCTTCATCTACCTCACAGGGTGTCTGTTGTGGGGGAGGAAGGGAAAGGAGATTGTGAGCCGCTCTGAGACTCTTCGGAGTGGAGGGCGGGATAGAAATCCAATATCTTCATCTACCTCACAGGGTGTCTGTTGTGGGGGAGGAAGGGAAAGGAGATTGTGAGCCGCTCTGAGACTCTTCGGAGTGGAGGGCGGGATATAAATCCAATATCTTCATCTACCTCACAGGGTGTCTGTTGTGGGGGAGGAAGGTAAAGGAGATTGTGAGCCGCTCTGAGACTCTTTGGAGTGGAGGGCGGGATATAAATCCAATATCTTCATCTTCTTCTTCTTCTACCCATGAGCAGCTTGGCAGGGGTTAAGCCGGTGACTGGGTTGGGGGTGATTCGGTTCCCAAAAAGGAAGGCTGCCGGGCGGTGGTCCCAATCCCCCTGCACTATGCGACCCAGGGCCTCCTTGGTGGTGCGCACCATGCGCTCTGCTTGGCCATTGGTGGCTGGATGGAAGGGAGCAGACCGTATGTGCTGGATGAGGTACCTATTCAGGAACTCCTGGACGTCCCAGAAGGTAAAAATGGTACCGTTGTCCATGACTAAGATCTCAGGGATCCCGTGGGTGCAAAAGACCCTCCGTAGGGCTCTGACCACAGCCGCAGTGGAGGTTGAAGCTACGGGAATCACCTCCAACCACTTCATGTAAGCGTCCACCAGGATAAAGAATATTTGGCCCTGGTATGGCCCCGTGAAGTCTAGGTTTAGCCGGGACCACGGCACACAATTGGAAGTCCTTCTTCACCCAAAGGGTGATTAACATGTGGAATTCACTGCCACAGGAGGTGGTGGCAGCCACAAGCATAGCCACCTTCAAGAGGGGTTTAGATAAAAATATGGAGCAGAGGTCCATCAGTGGCTATTAGCCACAAAAAAAATTTGCCACTGTGTGACACAGAGTGTTGGACTGAATGGGCCATTGGCCTGATCCAACATGGCTTCTCTTATGTTCTTCTGTCTGGGGCAAGTGATGCTCTGTGTTCTTGGTGCTTGGGGGGACAACAGTGGGAGGGATTCTAGTGACCTGGCCCCACTGATGGACCTCCTGATGGCCTGATCCAACATGGCTTCTCTTACGACAGATGGCACCTGGGTGTTTTGGCCACTGTGTGACACGGAGTGTTAGACTGGATAGGCCATTGGCCTGATCCAACATGGCTTCTCTGATGTTCTTATGTCGGGCAGTCATGCTCTGTATTCTTGGTGCTTGGGGGGGCAACAGTGGGAGGGCTTCTAGTGTCCTGGCCTCACTGGTGGACCTCTTGATGGCACTTGGGGTTTTTTGGCCACTGTGTGACACAGAGTGTTGGACTGGATGGGCCATTGGCCTGATCCAACATGGCTTCTCTTATGTTCTTCTGTCTGGGGCAAGTGATGCTCTGTGTTCTTGGTGCTTGGAGGGACAACAGTGGGAGGGATTCTAGTGACCTGGCCCCACTGATGGACCTCCTGATGGCCTGATCCAACATGGCTTCTCTTACGACAGACTGGTGAGGTTTCTTCCTGCGTTTTGCACCTTGGTATTTAAAAGTAGGGAACAGATTTTCCCCTGATGCCCCTCAGAGTCTCTAGCAGGCATGGGTGGCGGGGCTTTCCCTCCCCCTACTTTTGCACCCTGGGGAGCAAAAAAAGAAAAGGATCTCTCCTCCACAGACTGGTGGAGTAACCCCTTCTCTGGAGTCAGGCTGTAGCGGCGGCCCAATCTCTCCATTCTATCCTATGGGTCCATAAAATAGAATGGAGAGATTGAGCCATGGCTGCAGGAGATTGTAGGCCGCTCTGAGACTCTGTCCTTGAAAGAGCAGCTTCCGGGAGAGCTCTCTCAGCCCCACTCGCCTCACAGGGTATCTGTTGTGGGGGAGGAAGGGAAAGGAGATTGTAGGCTGCTCTGAGCCTCTGTCCTTGAAAGGGCAGCTTCTGGGAGAGCTCTCTCAGCCCCACACGCCTCACAGGGTGTCTGTTGTGGGGGAGGAAGGAAAAGGAGATTGTAGGCCACTCTGAGACTCTGTCCTTGAAAGGGCAGCTTCTGGGAGAGCTCTCTCAGCCCTACCCGCCTCACAGGGTGTCTTTTGTGTTGGGTGCAAGGGAAAGGAGATTGTAGGCCACTCTGAGTCTCTGATTCAGAGAGAAGAGCAGGGCATAAATCTGTAGTTTTCTTCCGGACTCTAACTTTATTCAAGTACATCCAGTTCATGTCCAGATTGCAGTTGAAAGGAGAGAAGCCTAATCCAAAGCATGCTTCCCCTATCACAAATGGCCAGCTTCCCTGGCATCCTGTGTGAGGGAGTAGGCGGATGTTGTGTCTACAGGAGAGATCTTCCATGTGTCTCCATGGAAGGCCATGTGAAGGAGGGGAGGACAAAGAGGAGAAGAGGGGTCAGAGGACTGCTCCGAGGTTAAGCCAAAGAGAGGCAACCCATTCAAGGAGATACCACGTAGACACACTTAGAGTGATGTAGCACCCCCTGCCATGTTGAGTTGCTCACTCCAACAAGACCACCAAGGAAGTCCAAGATCATATAACTGATATTTCCTCTAAGCTGCAGAGCCTTGCGAGCAGAAATTCCACTTTGTGAGCTACCGGGATTCAAGTTGTGAGATACTCACTGCATAGATTAGTTTGCTCTGGGGCCAATGTTCCTGAGCTGAGACAAAAAAATGTGTGAGCTGGAGGCTAAAAATCTGTGAGCTAGCTTACACTAACTCAGAAGCAGGCAGTGGCCAACCGCTTCTGATCATCTCTTGCCTTGAAAACCCCACCATGGGTCGACATAAATCAGCTGTGACTTGATGTTGTTGTTGTTCAGCTGCACAGTCAAGTCCGACTCTTTGCGACCCCATGGACCAAGTCACGCCAGGCCCCCCCGTCTTTCACCATCCTCCGAAGTTTGCTCAAATTCGTGTTTGTTACATCAGTAACGCTGTCCAGCCATCTCCTCTTTTGCCGTCCCCTTCTTCTTTGGCCTTCTGTCTTTCCCGGCATCAGGGTCTTCTCCAGGGAGTGCTCCCTTCATTGGGTGGCCAAAGGATTGGAGCTTCAGCTTCATCTGACCTTTCATCTGGGTTGATTTCCCTTAGGACTGACTGGATCTTCTTGCAGTCTAAGGGACTCTCAAGAGTCTTCTCCAGCACCACAGCTCAAAAGCATCTATTCTTCTGCGTTCGGCCTTCCTCATGGTCCAGCTCTCACAGCCATACATTACTACTGGGAATACCATCACATTGACTATACGGACTTTTGTTAGCAGGGTGATGTCTCTCCTTTTTATTATGCTGCCCAGGTTCGCCATAGCTGTCCTCCCAAGGAGCAAACGTCTTTTAATTTCATGGCTACAGTCACCATCTGCAGTGATCTTGGATCCCAGAAATGTGAAGTCTGTCACTACTTCCATGTCTTCTATTTGCCAAGGTGTGATGGGGCCAGATGCCATGATCTTAGTTTTTTTGATGTTGACTTGATGGATCCCCCCAAAAAGACTCCAGAGAGCTGCCCGTCAGAGGAAACACCGTGGATTGAATGGTTGGATTCAGTCCCCAGGTCAGGTGGAGAGGCATGTATTCGAGATTCGTGTGTCTCCAGGCCTTAGGGTTGCCAAAGCCCAGGTGAGTATGTCAAGAGAGAGAGAGCTCACAGGTATCAATAGGCAAATACTCTGTGAAGGTTTTTACTAATGCATGTAAGACCAACACAATTTTTATACTAAACAATATCCAATAGTGTTCCAAAAATTCTCTTCTACAAAAAAATTGTACAGTGTTCTCTCTTTGTTTGCAGAGCTACACAAAGTCCAAGAAATTCCAAAATGAGTGTGACTGCTTCCTAGGCATGGCTGCAAACGGACTGCGCTTCTGTCCTCTTTTCGGAGTTTCCTTCTTCAGGCAGGTCACCAAAGGAGTAAATTATTTCAATTGGTCTCCCAATGGATCTGGCTCAATGCTCCTATTTGCCCTGCACTTCTCTTGAAAGGAAGGCAGTTACAATGGTGAGGTCAGGGGTATGACCTATTATGCAAATGAGTCCCTGCTGGGCTTTTTCTACCCAAAAAGCCCTACGCAAAACAATGGTGGTGGAAGGGGTGTGGCCTATTATGCAAATGAGTCCTTGCCGGGCTTTTTCTACCAAAAAAAAGCACTATGCGAAACAATGGCGGTGTCAGGGTGTGTGGCCTATTATGCAAATGAGTCACTGCTGGGCTCTTTCTACCCCAAAAGCCCTACGCGAAACAATGGTGGTGTCAGGGGGTGTGGCCTATTATGCAAATGAGTCCCTGCTGGGCTTTTTCTACCAAAAAGCCCTACGCGAATCAATGGTGGTGTCAGGGGGTGTGGCCTATTATGCAAATGAGTACCTGCTGGGCTTTTTCTACCAAAAAGCCCCATGCGAAACTATGGTGGTGTCAGGGGGTGTGGCCTATTATGCAAAGGAGTCCCTGCTGGGCTTTTTCTATCAAAAGAAGCCCTGTAAATATCCAATACGAATGGAGAGGAGGAGCCAAAATTCAGGAATGGGGAACTACCCCCAAAAAACTGAGGAGTAGCCATAGGCGTGTGGGGTCCTAGTTGTAGCTCCAACAGTTCTTGCTACCTGAATACATCTAGTGAATTCCCTGTGGGAACAGACCACACACTCTATTACGGCCTTCTTCCAAATTAGCCTACCTGCTAATAATAATTAGCATATGGCAGTGTGTGTAATATAGCCAGGAGACCCTAAGATCGTCTGGCAGCCTGAAGTCTTAACTGTTTTAGCACTTATGCACCACTAGGTGGCAAGCGAGACTTCTTTTGAAGGCATGAGACATTTCAGAGGTAGCTTGCCATTGCCCGCTTCTGCGTCACACCACTGGTATTCCTTTGAAGTTGCCCTTCGAAGAAGAAGAGGAGGAGGAGTTGGATTTATACCCCCCTTCACTACCCAAAGGAGTCTCAGAGCAGCTTACAATCCCCTTCCCTTCCTCTCCCCACAACAGACACCCTGTGAGGTAGGTGGGGCTGAGAGAGCTCTGACAGAAGCTGCCCTTTCAAGGACATAGTCTCAGAGCGGCCTACAATCTCCTTTCCCTTCCTCCCCCACAACAGACACCCTGTGAGGTGGGTGGGGCTGAGAGAGCTCTCCCAGAAGCTGCCCTTTCAAGGACAGAGTCTCAGAGTGGCCTACAATCTCCTTTCCCTTCCTCCCCCACAACAGACACCCTGTGAGGCAGGTGGGGCTGAGAGAGCTCTAAGAGAACTGTGAGTGTCCCAGGGTCACCTGGCTGGATGCATGTGGAGGAGCCCTTAACTTTTACAACCTCTACACCAGGACTTTTTTTGGGGGGGGAACAGGAACTCATTTGCATATTAGGCCACACACCCCTGATGTAGAAGAAGAAGAATTGCAGATTTATGCCCCACCCTTCTCTCTGAATCAGAGACTCAGAGCAGCTTACAATCTCCTATATCTTCTCCCCCCCACAAGACACCCTGTGAGGTGGATGGGGCTGAGAGGGCTCTCACAGCAGCTGCCCTTTCAAGGACAACCTCTGCCAGAGCTATGGCTGACCCAAGGGCCATTCCAGCAGCTGCAAGTGGAGGAGTGGGGAATCAAACCCGGTTCTCCCAGATAAGAGTCCACGCACTTAACCACTACACCAAACTGGCTCTCCCAGATGCAGCCAATCCTCCAAGAGCTTGCAGGGCTCTTAGTACAGGGCTTACTGTAAACTCCAGGAGGATTGGCTGCATCAAGGAGGTGTGGCCTTATATGCAAAGGAGTTCCTGCTACAAAAAATAAAGCCCTGAGAATTTTTAAAGATGCCAAGTTGGCTGAACCAATGGTTGCATTCAGTACAAATTGGATACATTTGTTCATCAAACACCTGTATTGTGTATTGCACCTGTATTGTGTATTGCAGCAGCTCCTGAATTGGGTCCTTGTCCACCTGTCCGTCACTGGGAACAGGGTTTCAGCAAAGAAAGGGGCACCCCACTTCCCATAGGGGGCTCAACCTTTTGCAAGGGAGTGCCAGCCAATGGAGTTATGACTGCTAGAGCCTTCCAGCCTCTCGCGCCAGTCAAAGGAGAAGGGATTTGTGTTTCTGCTAGCGTGGACCTGTCTACCTTAGGGACTGTCTCTCCCCGTATGTTCCCCAGAGGGTACTCAGATCTGGGACACAGAATCTGCTATCGATCCCTGGGCCGAGGGAGGCAAGATTGAAGACCACCTGTGAGAGAGCCTTCTCTGTAGCGCCCCCCCCCCCAATTGGTGGAACCAACTTCCGGAAGAAGAAAGAGCTTTGCGGGACCTTGTCCAGTTCTGCAAGGCTTGTAAGACGGCTTTGTTTCAACTCGCTTTCAGTGGGTAGCGATATATGAGGATACTTAAGAAGGCTGATTGGAATTCAATATCAGCACCAAATTGTTTTAATAATGTTTTAACTGTTATATTATTCAAAGTTTTACTTCGTTAATGTTCTTTCCCGTAAATGCTTTCCTTGCTGTAAGCCGCCCTGAGCCTGTTTCGGCGGGAAGGGTGGGATATAAATCCAATAAAATAAAATAAAAATAAATATGGAGAAGGTGTTCTGCTCGAACCCAGACTGCCGAAGCTGCTGAAAATTCCAGGGTGGCGAATAATTCATGAGTTCGGGCCTCATGCAAAGGAATTCCTGCTACAAAAAGAGCCCTGGTGGACACCAAACTGGCTTTCAAGCTAAATTAGCTATGGCCGACCCTACTTACCTTCTGAGATCTGACCAGATCAGGCTAGCCTGGGTTATCCAGGTCGAGCAACCTACCTGTTCACTTCAGTCATCTCTGGAGGCCGTGCTTTAGTCGCCTCTGCCAGCTGACCGGGGTGTGTGTGTGTGTGGAATTCTAGCAGGAGCTCCTTTGCATATTAGGCCACACCCCCCCCCCGATGTAGCCAATCCTCCAAGAGCTTGCAAGGCTCTTTTTGGTAAGCTTTTGGAGGATTGGCTACAACGGGGGTGCGTGGCCTAATATGCAAAGGAGCTCCCGTTAGAATTCCACCCCCGCATCTGGCACTAGGCAGGTGGCGGCAACTCAAGCCAGGACCTTTGTGGTCCCGGCGCCAAAACTTCAGAACAAGCTCCCCCGGCAGATTCGTTCTTCTCCATCTAGCGTCGTCGTCATCTACCAGGGCATTTTTTCTCACTGGTCTCCTCCCCCGGTTGCGTTGCGTTTGCACATCGGCGTGTTCTGGATCATCTTGTCAAATGTGTTACATGTGCATTTGAAATGCTTTCGGAAGTTGTCAGTGTTTTCACGTTCTCCACCTGGAGGTGGTGGGAAGGGCCGTCAAGTGACCGCCGGCGTCAGGGGTGGAATTCTAGCAGGAGCTCCTTTGCGTATGAGGCCACACACCCCTGATGTAGCCAATCCTCCAAGAGCTTATAAAAAAGAGCCTCGGAAGCTACCGGAGGATTGGCTACATCAGGGGGGTGTGGCCTAATATCAGGGCTTTTATTGTGGCAGGAACTTCTTTGCATATTAGGCCACACCTCCCTGATGTAGCCAATCCTCCGGTAGCTTCCGAGGCTCTTTTTTATAAGCTCTTGGAGGATTGGCTACATCAGGGGTGTGTGGCCTAATATGCAAAGGAGCTCCTGCTAGAATTCCACCCCTGGACAACGTACAGTGTCCCTGCGGGGCTGACAAGGCAAGAGACGTGCAGAGGTGGCTTGCCGCTGCCTCCCTCTGCACAACAACCCATCAACCAAGGTGTGCATTCCAGGGTTTTGTAGCAGGAACTCGTTTGCCTATCAGGCTACACCCCCCCTGATGTAGCCAATCCTCCAGGAGCTTACAGAGTTCTTAGTGCAGGGCCTACTGTAAGCTCAAGACAATTGGCTACATTGGGGGGGGGGGTGTAGCCTAATAGGCAAAGGAGTTCCTGCTACAAAAAAAAAAAAACCCTTCCAAAGACGTCTGTTCTAGATATCGAGATGTTTCATCCGTCTTTCTTCAGTTTGGAGGCTTATTTATCCCTGGAACCCAGTCTTTACAATTTATTCAAGTTATATTTATATCCTGCCCATTCTGTACAGACTCAAGGCAGTGAACAGCATAAAACAGACAGTAAACAAAAGCAATATTGGAGCAAAACAATCAGATAAATGACAATGGTGCTACTTCAGGCGGGTCATGTAATATTTTCTTTCTCGACGTGCACAGATCCTAGGCAGTTAGCAATAAAAGCGCCATGGATCCAGACGTGGTGGCAGCCCTCTCCCATTAGATGTTCTATGCCATCCGAAACAGGGCCCCGCGGAACTGCAGTAAATCCCGAAGGGCCCCGATGGCTTCTGGGTGTTCCAAAGTATCGGGGCCGCAACTGAGAAGGCCCTTGCTCTGGTGGAGTTGAGCCTAGCCTCCTTTAGCCCCAGGGGCAGCCAGAAGATTTTGAGAGTTTGATCGCAGTGCTCTCTGGGGAACATAGGGTTGCCAAGTCCAATTCAAGAAATATCTGGGACTTTGGGGGTGGAGCCAGGAGCAAGGGTGTGATAAGCAGAATTGATCTCCAAGGGAGTTCTGGCCATCACATTTAAAGGGACAGCAGGAGGGACGGTGGCTCAGTGGTAGAGCATCTGCTTGGTAAGCAGAAGGTCCCAGGTTCAATCCCCGGCATCTCCAAAAAAGGGTCCAGGCAAAATGGTGAAAAACCTCAGCTTGAGACCCTGGAGAGCCGCTGCCAGTCTGAGAAGACAATACTGACTTTGATGGACCAAGGGTCTGATTCAGTATAAGGCAGCTTCATATGTTCATATGTTCACATCTTTTAAAATGCCTTCCTTCTATAGAAAATAATGAAAAATAGGGGCACCTTCTTTGGGGGCTCGTAGAATTGGACCTCCTGGTCCAATCCTTTTGAAACTTGGGGGGTATTTTGGGGAGAGGCACTAGATGCTATACTGAAAATTTGGCACCGCTACCTCAAAAAACAGCCCCCCCCCCAGAGCCCCCGATACCCGCAGATCAATTCCCCATCATTCCCTATGGGAATTGTTCATGGAGGTGCATAATGGCTGTGGGGATGGGGCTTCCCCCGCCGGCCAGCTGGCTGGGGGAGGGGGGAAGCATGTAAAACTGGGGGATCCCCCGCTGGGACCTGGGGATTGGGAAGCCTAGGGGAACATGTGAGGCAAGGCGGTCCCGCAGATAGGAGGTCGTACGTCCATAGAAGACTAACAAGGTTCAAAACATATCTGTTAGATTTCCAGGTCTTTTAAATGTTGTAACAAGGCTCTAGTTTTGAGAACCTGGAAATCTAACATATGTTTTGAACCTTGTTGGTCTTCTATGAATATATCGTAAAGATTGGGTTCCAGTTGATAAATAAGCCTCCAAACTGAAGAAAGACGGATGAAACGTCTTGATATCTAGAACAGATGTCTTTGGAAGGGCTTCCTTTGGTTCTATATGAACTAAATACTAGAATATTGTTACTTTGTAATTGGAAAGACTGTCTTTGAATTGTCTTCTGTGAATATCTTTTTGGCTACATGCTTTTGTTTATTTGAAGTTCTGTGTGCAAGCTTGGTCAGAACACCACGACCTCTGCATTACACTGTCTGGTGGTTTAAAATTTATGGTGTCTCTTAGCATTTTTTTATTTACACAGCTGTACTCTAAGGTCCTATGGTTTCGCTACAAAAAAAGCCCTGGCATTAACACAGAGGTGGGCGGTGTGATTTCTTGGCTCAAGCCCCTTGAGGGGAGGGGGGCTCCAATGCAGTGTAGAAATCCCCCAGTTTTTAATCCATCCCCATATGCCACATTTCCTCATGGGCCTCAAACGTGTCCCCGCATCACACCAAAACTGAGCCAACTTAGCTCTTCGAACAGGGCCTACTGCCAGCTCCAGGAGGATTGGCTACATCAGGGGTGTGTGGCCTAATATGCAAAGGAGTTCCTGCTACATAGAAAGCCCTGCCCATAAGCACGTGCTGTGAATTCCGTCCCAGGCTCCTTTGCAGCACAGAAGTATTCCGTAGCCCAATGGGAGGAAATTCCGGAAGTCGACGTCCTCTGGAGCGGTGAAATTTCTCAGAGGTTGAAAGGAGACAAAGAGACGGGCACGACAGTCGAAAGCATAGCTTATTTAATTTTTTAATACATTTTTCCTCAATTTTTTTTTTTTGCTCTTTATTTTTTTCCACTTTTTTCCCTTTTTTTTTTAAATTGTCCTTTTGGATTTATTTTTTTTTTTCCTTTTGCATAGGGGGAAAAAAATTAAGAGAGAGAGAGAAAAAGAAAAACCAGCGTCGACTTTCGGTACGTAAAAAGAGAGGCGCATTAGCGAACAGTAATGCATAGAAATGCTTTTGTGAGAGCACCAGGGAACAGAGCCGTTATTGTGAGAGAAGGGAGCATTATTATTGTCACTCAAATGGAACAGAAGGCTACGGCGGCTACATTTCTTGCAACCCGATCGCCAATGGATACAGAAAAGGGAATTTGGATCGCCTGGGGTGGAATTCTAGCAGGACCTGTGCTCACGACCTACCCCTGATGTAGCCAATTCTCCAAGAGCTTACTAGGCTCTTTTTTGTAAGCTCTTGGAGGATTGGCTACATCGGGGGGGGGGGGGGTGGCCTAATATTCAAAGCAGCTCCTGCTAGAATTCTACCCCTGTGGACCGCCCGTTGAACTATTTCTCTGGGTGCTGATGTTGTATGCTTTTTTAAGATCCTCCAAGAGCTTACAAGGCTCTTTTTTGTAAGCTCTTGGAGGATTGGCTACATTGGGGGGTGTGGCCTAAAATTCAAAGCAGCTCATGCTAGAATTCTATCCCTATGGACCGCCCGTTGAACTATTTCTCCGGGCGCTGATGTTGCATGCTTTTTAAAGATAAGTTCCAGGTTTATGTCAATCATGAACTTCCCCCTTGCAAGGAATCTTGGGGATTGTAGTTTGATGAGAGTGCCGAGAACCAGACACAGAAGAGGGTAGAATGATTTAAACCAGTTTCAATTGGGGACTTTTGGGGGTGGGGTGGGGGGTAGATGTGCCATCTGAGGTGAGCTCCTATGGGGGAAGGCGTGGCTCACATTTCCCTGTTGCGTCAGTGTGGTTTTGTACGTGTTAGCATGAAGTAGCAAGCAAGAAGCAAAAAATAAAATAAAATAGAGTAACTATTATTTCTGTAAAAATCTGTAAAATATAAATGACAAAGTTTGGGGGGAATGGGGGTGGGGCGAGGCGAGGCAGAAGAAATATACTCCAAAATTAGAAATACAAAAAAGAAAATGGGGATGGATGGCATACAGAGGGAAGAGAGACGGAGAGGGAAACAGGAAATGGAAAACTCGCCGCTCAGATCTTAGGCATGGCTTCGGAGACGGACATCTGGCTCGTTCTCTTTCCCTCTCATCTGGACTCTGCCTTCAACATGGCCCTCTTCGACAGTAATGCAACCACAGTGGAAATCAAGATCCAAAAGATGAGGTTCCCCAAACCGGTGACAGATTTGGGCGGGGGGGTGTCCACATAAGGTGATGGGGGATATATACCAACTGGGCACTGCTGTCAAGAAGGAACAGAGACAGACTTCATCCCCCTCCCACCCCACCACAATCAGGTTCCCAGGGGAACAAAATGACCTTTGACTTCTGGTCAACATCCAGCCCACCCAAACCTTGTGTGGTTCCCCTCCCAATCCATTCAGGCAGGGGTGAAATTCTAGCAGGAGCTCCTTTGGCTATTAAGCCACACACCCCTGATGTAGCCAATCCTCCAAGAGTTTACAAGGCTCTTTTTTGTAAACTCTTGGAGGGTTGGCTACATCAGGGGTGTGTGGCCTAATAGGCAAAAGAGCTCCTGCTAGAATTCCACCCCTACACTCAGGGTCCATGAAAAAAAGTGAAGGAACCCTGCTCACTTCACTGATACGTTTGCATCCCCACCCCTCTCCAGCCACACCCTTCAGATTCTGCATTAAAATGACCAAACTAGTATGGTGGAGTTTTTTCCCTCCCTTGCTGTAAAATATGCAACCCCAGGGCTTTTTTGGTAGCAGGAACTCCTTTGCATATTAGGCCGCACCCCCTGATGTAGCCAATCCTCCTGGAGCTTCCAGTAGCCTTGTAAGCTCTTGGAGGACTGGCTACATCAGGGGTGTGTGGCCTAATATGCAAAGGAGTTCCTGCTACAAAAAAAGCCCTGTGCAAGCCTATGCACATTTATGGGGGGGGGGACATAAGTCCTATTGAAACATATGGAGCAATTCCACACGAGCAGGCTTCAGATCGTGCTGGCTACTTGCCCGACCGGTTTGATTCACCGGAGAAAATCCTTTTGATCGGTTTTAGATAGTGCCGTGAAATTCAAATCAATTAAAAACCAAATGTGTGCATATATACAAATAAGAGACAATAGCCCTCTCCGAAGAGGCATTTGTCCTTCTCTCACACGGTGAAAGGAATGCCTCAGGAATACCTCTTGAATGATAACTTAAAAGGAGTGAGAATGCCGTTCCCAATGCAGCTCTAGATGAAGCATTCCCCTGTCCCATGTAGGATGGAATGCCTCTTCGAGCACTGACCTTTTTTGCATTCTCGTTTCCCTCACTTGCCTGTTCCTGCTGCTTCCAGGTTTCCTTTCTTTTCTGCATGCGTTTTGCTCCCTCTACTGGTCGATTCGATATCACACTGCTGTATGTCAGGCATTATCTCCCTGCAGATTTAAACTGCAGTTTTTAATGCTGGATATAAAGCAGTGTAATATTGAATTAAGGAGCCCCGTGGCGCAGAGTGGTAAAGCTGCAGTACTGCAGTCCAAGCTGTGCTCACGACCTGAGTTCGATCCCGGCGGAAGCTGGGTTCAGGGTTGACTCAGCCTTCCATCCTTGTGAGGTCAGTAAAATGAGTATCCAGCTTGCTGGGGGGAAAGTGTAGAGGATCGGAGAAGGCAATGGCAAACCACCCCGTTAAAAAGTCTGCCATGAAAACGCTGTGATGTGACATCACCCCAGAGTTGGAAATGACTGCTGCTTGCATAGGAGACTACCTTTACCTTTTTGGGGCCCCATGGCATAGAGTGGTAATCTGCAGTACTGCAGTCCAAACTCTGCTCATGACCAGAGTTTGATCCCGCCGGAAGCTGGGTTCAGGTAGCCGGCTCAAGGTTGACTCAGCCTTCCATCCTTCCGAGGTCAGTAAAAGGACTACCCAGCTTGCTGGGGGGAAAGTGTAGATGACTGAGGAAGGCAATGGCAAACCACCCCATAAAAAGTCTGCCATGAAAATGTCGTGAAAGCGACGTCACCCCAGAGTTGGAAACGACTGGTGCTTGCACAGGGGACCAGCCCAATAGAGGGAGCAAAACACATGTGGAACCGGGGTGGGTGGGGGAAACCCCTGAAGAAACAGGAATGCAGAACTGTGGAAAACAACAATGCAGAAAAGCCCATCTCGGAAAAGGCATTTTTCCTTTCGGACTTAGGAGGAAATGCCTGTTTTAAGATATGCTTACTGTGACATGGGTATGTATGACTGAAAAACGAAATAAGGATCTCCCCTCCCATTTCCAAATGAACGCCATATGCAAATTTAGTTTGTTAATTAATCGATTAAAAAGCATACGATTAATCCACTATTCTTCCTTCAGAGAAGAAACAATCTTAACATGGGCAAAAAACCCAGGGGGTGTAGAATTCTAGCCCCAACCTCCATGTTCTTTCTTGGATCAAGTCCCACTCACTTGATTTCCCCCCAGCCAATCCCAATAGCACACTGCCCCACTGTAAGGGGAAAGGATACATTGGGTGCCAAATCTTCCCCCCCTACCATGACGCCCCCCCCCAAAAAAAAGAAGGCCACAGATTGCAATGTGGGAAAGAAAAAACTCACTGAGAGGAGGGAAAAAGAAATAACAAGCCAGCAGTAAAATGAAGAGGCACGCCTTGCTATTATTATTATTATTATTTGGTATTTCATGTATTTCTGCTGGTTTCTGTTCCTTTTTTCGTTTGTTTTGAACACTTATTACTTTTCTTTTTATCAAGGACTGTAGCCCAGGGTAGAATTCTAGCAGGAGCTCCTTTGCCTATTAGGCCACACACCCCTGATGTAGCCAATCCTTCAAGAGCTTACAAGTCTCTTTTTTGTAAGCTCTTGGAGGATTGGCTACATCAGGGGTATATGGCCTAATATGCAAAGGAGCTCTTGCTAGAATTCCACCCCTGACTGTAACTAACCACTGTGTTTAAGTTGACTGGGGTCATCTCCCAATTGGAGGCAGGGCGTAAGAGGTGCTGGGAAAGACCTCGGGCCAGTTTTGAAATTTCTGAGACAACGTTCCTTTCAAACACACGCACGGAAGCACTCACACACTTGCTCGAGGAAAAACGCACACGAGCACACACACTCCACTAGAAGGTCTGCAGCAAACCTAAACTGGTTTGAATCTAGTTTGAGTTCTACGACGGGGCAGCGGAGAGTCTTCACTGCCACAGAAAATGTCTGCCATAGGAGTGAAACCAGATTCAAACCGTTTTCTGGTTCTGTAGATGGAAACGAGTGTTTACTGATTCTGAGAGTCTGAAACCCTGGGCCAATCACGTTTGGTCCCCATAACAGACTTTTGGGGGGGAGGGGAATCTGACCTTTGAATTGCATCCTTTTAATACAGTGCCAATATTTTTCTGGGGTCTGTAGAAGACTGCTCCCCCGACCCCCGCCGCCCACAGTTCATATCCCACAGCCCTTTCAGAACAAAAACTCTCCAGATTGGCGACTCAAGTTTAGATTATATAATTTTGTTCCTTATTACTCCTTCGAATATACAAGCCACGAACGCTCAGATCCAAGATCAACCATCTGCAAGTCAAAACTGTCTCTCTTAAAAAAAAAAAAAAGCAGCAATTTAATAAACACATATTGCAAAAAGTATTAATTTTTTTTTTAATATACACCTTAGCCTTTCCCCACTTTGCAAAGTTTCCTGGCTTTTAAGGAAGGATTGTCTCGTCAGATCCCGTGGTCGTTTCCCCCCTCCCAGGCCCCCTCCTTTAGCCAGTGACTTCTAAGAATAGGGTTGCCAGCTCCAGGATGTGAAATACCTGGAGATTTAGGGGATGGAGCCAGTGGAAGGCGGGTACAATGCCGTTGACTCCACCCTCCAACACAGCTATTTTCTCCAGGGGGAATTGATCTCGGTTGTCCGGAGATCAACCGCAATAACATGAGATCTCCAGGTGCCCCCTGGAGGCTGGCAACCCTATCTAAGAAGAAAGAAACCCCCACTTTTTATGAAGCCATGATCTTGTTGTCCAGAGTGGGGTGGGGCAGAGATGCGATATACAGCTGACGTGGGTAACTGAATTCCCGGTAGCACCATAAAGGTCTATATAATATTATGTACATTGTTTATTTCCCCCCGTCCTCTTTTCAAACACGAGAGCCCAATCTCTCATCTCCACCCCAAAAATATTTAAAAGTGTCTTAAGGGAAACTTGTAGTGCATGAAAAGCAGGCAAGCGGTCAACCTGACCCGGAAGGGAAACAACCGAGGGCCACTGCCCCTTCCTGTATTGTCGTGCTGGTGGGAATGAGGTGGGCCTGGCAACCGATAGGTCTAACTTTACCACTTCACAGCCTGCTTCCTAGTAGATGCCAACAGCCCCCCCTCCCCCCATTGGATCTCCTTCCTGATTGTCTAGAATAGGAAGCAATATTTGTGGATTTCTGGCATTGTGCAGGAAGAAGATGATATTGGATTTATATCCCGCCCTCCACTCCGAAGAGTCTCAGAGCGGCTCACCATCTCCTTTACCTTCCTCCCCCACAACAGACACCCTGTGAGGTGGGTGGGGCTGGGGAGGGCTCTCACAGCAGCTGCCCTTTCAAGGACAACCTCTGCCAGAGCTATGGCTGACCCAAGGCCATGCTAGCAGGTGCAAGTGGAGGAGTGGGGAATCAAACCCGGTTCTCCCAGATAAGAGTCCGCACACTTAACCACTACACCAAACTGGATCTCCTAGATGACCCTGGAGGTCCCTTCCAACTCTATGATTCTATGATTATTTCCCTGCTCGCCTATAATGGGAAGAATACTAGGCAAAGAACCTTTACAAAAAAAAAAGTTTTTAAATTTTCTTTTTGACTACAAACAGGCAAGCGGGCCAGAAATTTCCCAAGACTGGCTTCAAGATGATGGGGAGGGGGGAACGAATGGACATATCTGGAAAGTCGTTGTCAAAAGTCAGTTGTCGTCAAGCAGAAGCTCCTAGGGAGACTTCGTGCGGATTCCCAGAGGCATAAGGTTGTATCCATGCCTCCCAAATTGTGAACGATACAAGCCCTTACAAGATGGGTTTGGCCAAAGACACATAAAGCAGATTTCGGAGCCCAAGGAAAATATCAAAGTCTCTCACTGCACTGCCACAGCCATCCCATGCCAGCATTTCTGGGATGCGTTTTGCATTCTCAGTTAGCTGCCATTCTGCAAAGGATGCCTCCATCTTTTGAAAAATCTTGCCTACGTATGTGTGTCCAGATTTTTCAGTCTTCCTCACTGCAGCCATGAAACTGGGGGGTGAGGGGTGCGGATAGAGCTAACGGATCTCCAAACAGAAGGGAAGTATGCAAGGATCCCTTTACGATCTTTCCACACTTGAGAAGCTTCGGAATACAAATCCTGGCTCTTGCATTATGGGAAATCTGGCTTCCAAATCCCCGTTTGGAACATTTTGACAGGGAGGACAACACAACTGGTCCATCTTTCCTGGCCTCCTCTCTAGAGGTTGGGTGCAACCTCATGCTTAGATGACATGCTGTGACCACTACCACCACCTCCTCAATTGCACAGGTGAGCAGAGGATGTAGGTGGAGTGCAAATTGTGAGGTTGTGACAGAAAGTGCAAATCAGAGGCCCGCTCTCTCAATTCCATAGGTGGCCCCATCTTGGAGACGGTGGCCGTAGAAGGACATGGAGAAATCTTAGCAGCCTTGCTGGCTTGGGGTAATTAATAAGGTGCATTCATTTCTGAGATTCCTCCTTGGCCAGCTGCTGTTTCAGAAACAAGCAAACCAACCCTAAGCGCTATCTAATAATGATGCTGAGCGCCCTTTTTGTTTGTTTTTTTGGGGGGAAAGTATTCCAATGGGTGCTGCAAACGGGAGCATCCGGTGATGCTGGCCAGGAAAGATTTCTTCCCCACCTCGTAGCACCCTCGCAATCAGGATGGGATGTCTGCACAAAATGGAGAAAGGATACAGGGCCACCGTTACGGCTAATATGTTTGTGTGTGAGCTTGTGTGCAGAGACGGTTCAGACTTGCCAGATCATGGAGTCTGAACTAGACATGGTCAGACGAGGTCCAAGACTGTGCGTGTTCCTCTCATAGGTACAAAATCTGACTTGAGATCGCCGGGACTGTTTGCAATCTCTCCGCATCTCTCCTACTGAGTTATCCAGTGGTCAGTTTTGAAAAGCAAGATAAGGGCATACCCATGGGAAATGCCTCAGACTCGTTTCCCTGAACGAGGGATTCTCAGTGAGCCCTCCTAAGAATGTCCAAAGTTTCTTATATGCTACTCCCTTGACCACTCGGAGCAAAGTAAGAACTCTGTTGGGATTAGCTATTTTTTGGGGGGTGGGGGTCCCATTTTGTGTTGTTATCGTTGCCGGACTATTTTTAAGAAATGAATTACTTCCCAGCTTTAGGGATGAGTCCACTTTTCAAGAGACAATGGGCCACGCTTCTGCCCAGGGGTAGAATTCTAGCAGGAGCTCCTTTGCATATTAGGCCACACACCCCTAATGTAGCCAATCCTCCAAGAGCTTACCAAAAAGAGCCTTGTAAGCTCTTGGAGGATTGTCAGGATCAAGGGTGTAGCCTAATATGCAAAGGAGATCCTGCCCCTAATGGCTTGATGTCAGCTGTTTCCTCATTTCCATAGCGATAGATTTCCCAGCAGAGGAATGATGAAATGGCCTCTGTCAATACACATGCCTATCGAGAAACCTACGACTCCTAGCGAAAGCAGGGAGCACAGACTGACACAGCTATCGCTCTGGAATTTAATGCTGTAGTGTATGCTAAAGAGGGAAATATCACATTAATTTTTTTTTTTTTTAAAAAGAAAAAAAACAGATGCTTTTCTGCAGAACACTCTCTATCACCTGAAAGGAAAGCTGCACAATGAGCATGATAGATATACATTGTGGGAGGGGGGTGGGGGATACTAGTACTCAGAAAGACATTAGAATGCATGCTATATCCTTTGCAGAGAGCAGGTTAATTAGCCACTTCCTAGCACATTATTATCATTAGGTGTGGATCTGTATGTCTCTAGTATCTGGGGACCCCGGATTCCAACATCCAGCCTGGATGCTTGCAATTTCACTGCAAAATCCCTCCCTTTTACACTTGTCCACCCCATGACATGGGAGATATGGAACTGATTATAATTGCAAGGTTCAGATTTGGTGTGCAGGTTCCTAGAGGCAGAAGACGTCCTAGGGCAGCCACTGAGTTCTCCGACTCTTGTTTCTCTAAGCAGCATGCACCGCCAAGATATCATATTCAAGAAGTCAGTCTTTGCATTAAAAAGTTGGGAGAGTTTAGCCCTTGGGAGACCAGTGGTTGCATATGCATCAGTGCCCTCTTCAGGCACAGGAGGGAACTGCAGTGTACTACATTGGCCTTGCCGATTGGCAGGCAATACGGGAACTGGCCACGCCTGATAGGGGGGGTTTATACCGGTCAAAGTCCCTCAGCTTCACACTCTTTTCCCTGCAAGCCAAAGTTCTCCCTGCCCCATGCACTATTCTTGCACAAACAAAATCACTGGACTTTTGCACAACAGCCCTTTTGCAGTTTGCACAAAGTACGACAGGGCTGGCTTCCATCTTGAAAGAAAACTCTACGCAAATAGATAAAAGAAAAAGGAACGAGGGAGGAAGAAGGGGAATCATATCCTACCCTTCCCAACTATCCTAAACACATTCTTTTTTTAAAAAAAGAAAGGAACCCACCCACCCCTTACCCATCCCATAATGCTTTTGACACAAACGTTTTCTCACAAAACAAAGCAAATCTTTCCATGGGCGAGCGGCTCAGGCAGCTGTTATTGTTTGTGGAGTGTGGCAGGATGGGAAACCGTCCCCAGAGCCTGTGATGAACTCCTTTCTATGGACGCTTTGTGATAAATGCAACTAGGGGTGGGATTCTAGCAGGAGCTCCTTTGCCTATTAGGCCACACCCCCTGTTGTAACCAATCCTCCCAGAGCTTACAAAAAAGAGCCTTGCAAGCTCTTGGAGGATTGGCTACATCAGGGGTGTGTGGCCTAATATGCAAAGGAGCCCCTGCTAGAATTCCTCCCCTGACTGCAACATATAAAATGCTGGTTTCCGGTCAAGTGAGAAGTTGCCAAGGAGACCCACGGAAAAGCGGGGATGGCTGGAAATGAAATGGAAGATGGTGAGCCTGAATTCATTCAAAAAATTGACAAGCATTTCAATGCAACCAAATCCTTCTTAAGGCCTGGTAATCAAACTCTTGCCATGAATGACACACTGGGTCTCTAGAAATGGCACAGCTGATGTGTGATCCAAGAAAAGTCTGTTATTTCGGTGTGGGTTTGAGTCTCTGTTGTTGAATCTGAGATGGCTTGGGGCGTGATCCTGCAACGCCAGTCCACAAACTGTGCCCCAGCTAGAGATGTGGAGGCCCGGGAAAAAACCGGAAAAATTTGGGAAAAAAAAAACAGTTTTCTCATTTTTTTCCTGAAGCCTTTTTTTTGTTTTTCCCCCCCGAAAAATTGGAAAAATTGAAAAAAGAAAAAAAAAAAGGATTATGGAACATTTTATTTTAACATGATGAAGAAAATATTTTAAGACAAAGTGTTCCAATAGTAAACAGTTCAGGAGATTGTTGCTCCATTTGTTACAATTACAAATAAATATAATTTAAAAAGTAAATTCTGTTTGTAATAATTGTTTGGATACGCTATATTTTTAATAAGCTAGTGTGATAATTTCATGCCTAGTAAAATTGTCCATAGTCATATTTTATGTTTCTAAAGTAACAGAATTACTTTCAATCTGGAAAAGAAAAAAAGAAGTGCTAACGTAGCATTTTTTTCAATTTTTCCGAAAATTTCCGTTAAAAAACCTCTGGGAAAAAAAGGGGGGGGGGTTTACGAGCTTCAAAATTTCCAGAAATTTTACATCTCTAGCCCCAGCCAACATTAGCCAGAAACATGGTAAAATGATAAAACAGTCACAGCTTGCACTAAGAATTTGAGGAAAGTGTGGGCTGGATGTCCTACGTAAGTACTTGCATGGGCAAATTAACCAATTTAAAAAAAAAACTGGCCATACGCAAAGCTGCATCTTGGGAAGATGGGCAAACAGATACGTGACCTCAAAGCCGTATCATGAATACCAGGCCTAACAACTGAATTTGGAGGTTCCTGTTTGGAGAAATCTGAGAATAGGATTTTGTGAAGACTAGCAACATTTTTCAAGTTGGAGGGGCAATATTTGTCCGCAACGCGAAGGAAAACGTATTGCAGACAGTATGCTTTAGTGTTGCCATCATCTTGGTGTAGTGGTTAAGTGCATGGACCAGGTTTGATTCCCCACTCCTCCACTTGCAGCTGCTGGAATGGCCTTGGGTCAGCCATAGCTCTCTCAGAGCTGTCCTTGAAAGGGCAGCTTCTTGGAGAGCTCTCTCAGCCTTGCCTACCTCACAGGGCGTCTGTTGTGGGGAAAGAAGATAAAGGAGATTGTAAGCCACTCTGAGTCTCTGATTCAGAGAGAAGGGCACGGTATAAATCTGCAATTCTTCTTCTTCTCCCTAGCATGGAACAGTTTGTGGCTGGTGGACATTCCACACCATCCATTCCACACCATGAAATCTGAGACAGCTGCCAAATTTTGGTTCAGATGAAACTCCCAGATACATTTGGAAGTTCTCACTTGGGCAAAACACCCAACAAATTCTGAGGAGAACCAAGCAGAGCTTTGGTGGAATGAGAATGGTTTGGATTGGTTTTCAGCTTGCCTTTGAGATGGCCTGGAAGTAGTTTTCTTATGACAGAAAGGAAATGTCCCACTTGAAACAATAACTTTCATGTAGTGCAGGTTTATTTGTGGTTCTGGTGCATTCTGGGAGCTGGAGAACACTGAGGAGATCTGCAATTCAGGTGTGCTCTGCCTGGGGAGATACCCTTCTTGTCCCAAATCCACTAGACCAGGGGTGTCAAACTCATTTGTTATGAGGGCCAGATCAGACATAAATGAGACCTGGTTAGGCTGGGCCATGTGTGTACCTATTTAAGAGAGGCTTTGCTCTGTAGCTCTACTGTGCGATTGAGCAAGCCTGGCAAAGCAAGCTGGAATGCAGAAGCAAGCAAGATAGAGGTAGAAGGTAGCAGATGACAGCCAGTTGCTCAGGGGCCTGATCCAGCCCCTGGGCCGCATGTTTGACACCCCTGCGCTAGACTAACCTTTGCACCAGAGATACGCAGTTTCTCTGTTTTTAACTCTGTCTTCCAGACACTAGTTCGGTAGGAGTGGAGCCCCTTAAGGTCTACCAGTCCCTCACTGGTAGACCTTAAGGGGCGGCCAGGTTGTACTCATATAACCTATCAGTCCCTACAGTTTGTTGCCTGGCCACAGCACAGACATTCTTCTCTAAAAAGAGATATTGCTGGGCTATTTGGGAAACACATTCTGCTTAAATATGATCTCTTAAGTTTGTATCATATTTACTTGACTGCTAGGACCATTAAAAAATGCTTGGCAGAGTAGGCCCCAAAATCTCTCTCAGTCGGCCATTTTTGGGGTCAGTCAGTCAGTCCGTCAGTCAGTCAATATTTATTATGGTCAAAGACCAGTACACATTTTTGAGGTCTAGAATGTACTGTTCATCTATCAGGTAGGACAATTCCTTTCTGTAATGAGACAGATTCGATAAAGTGAGTTCTGAACCACAAAAGCTGATGCTGTAATGAAACTGTTTTAGATTTTAAGTTGCCAAATGAATCTTTATTGTTTTGTCAACAAGGGACTAACATGGCTGCCTTCTAGAATATGTCCCTCTTTAAATGGAACTAGCTGACTAGTTGAAGGCTGGAGGGAGAAGCAAAACATAACCAGACCGAAAATTCGGACGTGTTTCTATTGAATCTGATATGAAGGGTAAAAGGATTGTTGAATGATGGGAATACCCCATTCGCTTGGGGCTTCCCGCAAGCCACTGCCACAGAAGTCTTTTTTTCCTGTTTTTTTTCCTTTTTATAAAATATTAAGCCCTCGCGACTATCCCATCTGCCCAGCTAAATAAAATGAAGCAAAAATAATTACAAATAAAAGCCAGCAAATCTCTTACTCTATTCTAGTTTCATTTTCTGCCTTTCTACTATACAAATTTAGGTCTGGAATGTTTCCCAACTGGGAAAAACTTTACAGTGTTGGAGAAGTGCAGTGCCGGGGATTGTGGGTTGGATGTAGGGTGTATGGAGTGGGGTCTACCTCAAGGTATCCCATATACACACAACAGGGTTCTGAGACATTCCAAGATTGGCCCCCCCAGTGGATCTGTGATCATTACTGAAATCCAAATTCCCCAAATTTGATAGGTAAGTCATTCTTGAATTAAAACTGAAGGCACACTCTATTGCCCCAAAAGGTTTATTTAAGAGTACATAAAAATTAACTCTGTCCAGGGTCCACCCACTGAATTCCTGCACAAGACTGTTCTGGCGAGCCTCCAGTGACTCATGAAGAGACTCAACAGTCAGCCTCCACTGTTAGCAGACCATCCTTATGTGAAGGAAACAACAAGATTTTTGGGGTGTAAGCTTATGAGAGTCAAAGATCCCTTGGTCAGCTTTAACTATTGTGAGCTTTGACTCTCAAAAGCTTCTACCCCACTTCTTGTTGGTCCTGGATTCAGATGGTCCTGGATTCAGATCTAGCTCAGACCAAGATGGCTGCCCTTCTGAAATAATCATTTTTATAATGGTGATGACAGGATTAGATTCAATGGACAGAGGGGTATAATCACATACTTCCAGCCAAAGCTGGCTGAAAGGACACAAACTCAGAGCAGGAACTCATACAGAGACCCCAGAAGGAGTTTTTTTTTTCCCCATAGGGAAAAGCACTAAGTTCAGAAGTGCTTTAAATTCGTTCATTGTTCATGACATATACTTTATGAATGGAAGCCTGGGCAGCAAAAACCTGGAACAGCTGTCTGATGGGAATGCTGTAGCAGCTGAAAACAAAACAGAAATGCTACAAGGTGACTAGCAAAGGCCAGAGGGTCAAACAGAATCTAATTCTCCACCTCTGCCCTTCCCACGAAGCTGGGCAGAATCTGATTTTTACAAAGCACACTTTAAAACCAAAACATCAACTTTAAGAATTGAAATCAGATTTCAAACTTGGGGAGTCTGACAATTAAGTTGGCCTGCACTGGCTTAACACCAACGTTTTCCACAGGAGGGGGGGGGGGGGACATGATAACAGCGCTTAAACGGATCCAGGAACATTTCCAGACCTAAAAACAAACAAACCGGACTAGAAATTCCAGGGAAACGCACACCCCAAGGTTACAATCCACCCCCTTGCCCTGTACACACATACGCACAGTTTAGCACATCCCCCAAATTAATGGAAAGATATCCCCCGTGTTGCATTTGAACAAGGCCCTCCTTCGAAAGCAAACATTTGTGGGCGGAGGGGTGGCTGGGGGAGGAGATGTTTTAACAATTGCTAATTTTGGTCAACTGAAAAGCAAAGGATGGTACATCTGGCACCCCTTCTCTGGATCTTCAGCCACCACTACTCCTCCCTAGTTTCTTGCATTCAAATAACCACGAACCCCAACCACCCTTCAAAAGGAAGTAGAATGCACATTTGCATGGGCATGTGAAAAGTGACAGAAATGATATCTGCTAGAGATCGATTCACAAGAGCACAGGATATTGGTGCAGGGCGGAGGATAAGAATTGCATATTTATATTTCTGGATGCAATTTGTATTTACAGCTGGAAGACGGTTTGAAAGGCTAGAGGGGTTGCTAGCTGGGGGGGGGGGGTCTCTCCCCCCTGCCTCCTCTCTGAGAGAAAATGAATACATGGCTTAGAAGAAAGAGAAACGCATCCCTCCTCCCACCCCCACCCCCCTCTTGGCACGTATCAAGATAATTTCAAGGTGCCTCACTGGAGTTTCAGTGCTAAACTACCAGTTTCTGGGTATTTTACAACGGTTTTAAAAACTGCTGAACTTTCCATCCACACCCCCAAAGGAACTGAGGGAACTTTAGTAATTGCTACAACCATGAGGCATGATAGAGGGCACCCAAGTTCCCGGGCTGGGTGGGGATTCCAACTGGGAGGTTCCCCGATGTCACTGGCATGATGACATCACTCGCAGTGACATCATCACATAGGCGACGTTGTGTGCCGGACACTCTAGGAGCCTCCCAGAAAGCTCTATGGTTTTCCCAGACGCTCTAGCAATTTGGGAGGGAAAACTCTGTGGTACATAGAGTACCATAGAGTTTTCCCTCCCAAATTGCTACAGCATCCGGGAAAACCATAGAGTTTTCCCGGATGCTGTAGCAATTTGGGAGGGAAAACTCTATGGTCTATAGAGTTTTCCCGGAAACTCCTAGAGTAGCCGGCATGCAACGTCGCCGGTGCGATGACGTCACTTGCGAGTGATGTCATCGCGCTGTGCATGCTCTGCATGTGCGAAGATAGTCCCTCGCTGGAGGCTTCAAGGGACTTGGTAACCCTAGCATGATGGCTCAATAGAACTGCTACATCCAAAGGCAATCTACCATTCACTAGCAAACAGTAGCTAAAAACAGCAGGGGAGGGCTGTAGCCTTCATTACCTGCTTGTAAGCTTCCTCGGTCTAGGCAGCACGGAACCTCTGGATGTTCTCAGAAACCATCAGCCTGCTTTCAGAACTACAATTCTCAAAGTTCCTTGGGGAGGGGGAGGAGCCACAGTACTCAAACTGGACGATGCTTTAAAAACTTTTAATGTAGAGTAACCTCCATATTTAATATGGGCCCAGGTGTCAGGGTTTGGAGGGGGGGCGGGACAAGAAAGACCCTTCTCCTCATCTCTCAGGAGAGTCTTGCCCACTCTGAGTTTCGTACTGGATTGTCGGCGTCTGGAGATGAACTTTAACAAAAAAATCTTTTAAGAGAACTGCAAGTGGCTCTAACTTCTCACAGTGGCACACACAATATTGGATCGGTCACACAGGCACATCTGGTCAAACAGTTCAGCGGGTTTGGGAAACTGTACACCCCCTACCCTCCGCTGGAACGCACAAGCGCCATGCTGTCAAACAGCCTCAGACTTTCTGGGTTGGATCCTGCCCATTCTTTCACTGAACCTTTGCCTGATTCTCTTCTTGTTACAACTCCATTCCCAGGGCTTTTTTTTTTTTTGTAGCAGGAAGTCTTTTGCATTTTAGGCCACATCTCCCTGATGCAGCCAATTCTCACGGAGCTTACAGTAGGCCCTCTACTAAGAGTAGGGCTGCCAAGTTCCCAGGCCAGGCAAGGTTTTCCCCACCCCGGAGGTTCCCAACCCGCCGACCCCCAGTGGGCGGGTGGAGGGATCCTTCCCACGTTGCCGGCATGATGACGTCACTTGCAGTGACATCATCATGCCAGCGATGCTGTATGTCAGTCGTTCTAGGAGCTTCCAGGAAAACTCTATGGCTTTCCCGGACACTCTAGCAATTTGGGAGGGAAAACTCTGTGGTACCTATTGTACCATAGAGTTTTCCATCCCAAATTGCTAGAGTGTCTGGAAAAACCATAAAGTTTTCCTGGAAGCTCCTCGAGTGGCTGGCATGCGACATCGCCAGCACGATAATGTCACTTGATAGTCCCCTGCTGGAGGCTGCAGGGGACTTGGCAACCCTAACTAAGAGCTCTGAAAGGGGGATGTGGCCTAATATGCAAAGGAGTTCCTGCTACAAAAAAAGCCCTGCCCATCCCACATGGCTTCAATTAATGTGGGTCTCACGATCCTCAACACAGTCTTTTTTGAGCGGTGAAAGCAGATCCCCCCCTCCATTTCTCAGCTGTGGAAAAAATTGCGGGATTCAACCCTCTTTTCCACAGCCCAGGATGATTTCCCTCACTTTCAAGGAATTCAGGGGGATCGCCCCAGTTCCATGACACTGAGAATTTTCTGCTAGAGAGCCCTTTGTCTGACCCTTCTGTGCATGTCTTTGGGGGTGCAGAGAGAGAAGAAAATGATGACATCGGAACCCATTTGCCGTTTGTAGTGCAAATGTACCCTTCAAGAGGTAGCAAAGACCGGCCTCATGCTTTAAAAACAATCCCCCCCACCCCAGGTCACATCCTCTCTCCCCACCCCCCACCCAGCACCAGATCACGTTGAAAGAGCATTGAAATTTTAAACCAAACTTGAAGAAATAGAAAAATCTCACATCTCTTCCCCTATTGCAACCTGCCCCATCTTCACACAGCAATCTGCTTATTATTTTTTTTTTAAAAAAACAAGGGTGATGCGTACGGCCCTCTTCCCACCCCACCCCATTTTTTTTCTTTCATTTCCCCCCATACACGCATCAAAAGCATGCAAAAACACACCTGTGCAGTGATCTCGTTAGAGTTAATACGTATTTTGTAGAAGGCAAGGCACATTATGTGATATAAAACTTATTTTTCTTTCCTTTTTTTTTCTCGTGCAAATTAGGAAAACGTGGATTGTTTCTGCCGTCGTCGTCGTCCCTCCTCAGAGAGGCAGACCAAAGGGAAAGGAAGGGGAGGGAGGGGAGGGGGAAAGAATAGCCCCTATACATATTTGCCATGCAAAATCTCAGCCAGCTGATTGGTTGAGCTAGGTCACATGAGTTCCTGTTTCAAAGCACCATGCAATCTATATTTGTAAGGGATATTCTGGTTTGTTTGTTTTTTTCCTTAAACATTTCCTCTCTACCAATTGCGGATTATTACTTTTTTTAAATTTTCACTTTGTAAAAATTTCCTGGGTCAACCACCTTCAGGAACCCCCTTGTTGATCCCACTGTACAGTCTAGCTTGAAGATAATCCTCACGTGGGGTTGCTGGGAAAGTTCTCCGCTTCCTGCCCAGTTTTCACCCTACCCATCCCTAGTTGAACCTGGCATCAATTTTTATCACAAAAGTGCCGGGATTTAAACAAGAGTTGCCGGAAACTGCCTATTCCCCTTTCCCCGCTATTGATGCCAAATTTGGGGTGGGGGAACTAGCAAAGTCTTAGAAGGTAGGAGAGGACAAGGAAGAGGTTTTGCATATGCGAATGCAAGCCCAAGGTGTCTGTTGGACAGATTTCAGCGCTGGAGGCAGAATGGACATTTCATGAAGCATGACGGTTGATGTCAGTGCTGGAGCTTTTCCACCGGAAAGTTTCACCAAAGATGGAAAGTTCTTCAATGGGACGAGATGAGCTTTTATAAAGCTGGAAGATCCACCTGAGAAAGGGTAATGGGTGGCTGCCTCTCCTTGTGCAGGAAAGATAGTTGTCTTTTCTGCCACTTCCAACGGGAGATCCCAAGCAACCTTCAGTTAACAGTACGAGGGTCTCCAAATTTGCGAGGGTTCCACTGGAATGAGAATTGTCCCAGAAGTTCACCATTTGAAGACTCGCACCAGATCAAAATCTGGAACTGGTTGTTATGCCAGGCGCTGGGAACGGACTCTAGAACTGAGCTGGGCCGTTTTGAAACAGGCTAGGGGTGATCTGTGGAACTGGATTTGGGTTCATCTCAGAATTTTTATCTGGTAAAAGGCATCAGTGCCACGAAGGGGATATGGTGACCTGAAGGGGGCTTGTATCCTGATATTCTTCTGCTTTGGAAAATGAAGTGCAACAGCCATCTCACAGCACCTGGAGGGTACATTTACACTGAAAACTGATTCTGTTTTGACATCTGTTTCACCTCTGTGAGCTTCCTCACAAAGGAACCGTGGGACTGCAATTTTGGGGAGAATATGGACAATTCTCCACATGAGACAGTGCTGTTTCCCCTTGCCTAGAACTATGGTTCCAAGGGTCCCTCTGGAAAGAGGAAACTGGCAAACCGGTTCTGGTGATGTACCTTAAATTATTTTTGTTAAAAATGTAGCTTAATTCTTAAGAGTGGAGAAGGTGACCCTTCTGTAGCTTAGGCCAACGCGCAACCTAGAACAGTCACGAGAGTCCACTCGCCATGGCGGAACGTTTTCACTTATGGATCCCACAACTTTCCTGTACAGTCCAAGGAAGAAATCCACTGCTCTCTGCAACCATGGGGCCCATTTGACCTTACTGCGTAGTCTGCTCGTATGGTAAAAACTCTGCTTTGGGGAGATACGCCGAGGAATCCTTCTGTTTCTGCTCATTTCCTTCTTGATCCCAATACTTTGGCACAAGGATTGCCAGGGGGCTTTAAAGTCGTGATCAGCAGCATCGATCCTTGGGGTGGGGGGGGCTCAGAATCCAACCGGTTGCTCACGTGTGGCCGTTATCAACTTTGCCCTCATCGAGGACTGGGAGGAAGGGAAATTGATCCGTGGCATTTAAAGCTTTGGTCTTGGTTAAGAATAGGGTGTATCGAAGTGCAAATAGAGCTCTGTTGTTCAGCTTGACTTGACCGCCCCCCTCCCTTCATCTCATTCCTCCCTCCAGACCAGCATTCTTTGCATCCTGGCAAAGAGGACTGAAGCATTAAGATGTAGGCACTTGAACCAGTCCAAGATGGCTTCTAGACTCGGTGCTGGGGTTTGTGGGGCACAGAGACCAACGAGGGAGGGACTGTGGAATATAGTATTCCTGGCTCCCCACAGCAAATCTAGCTTTGACTTCCTCCTATCCCACCCCATGCGTTTAGTTTCAGATTCATGATCCCCCCCCCCAAAAAAAACCCCCACTAGGAACCCCACACATCCCCACCCCTCACATTTCTTCCTTCCTCTCCCCCCCTCTTCAAAGTGCATTTCCTACAAAAAAATGTGCAATCCATATTAGCAATCGTTTCTTAGCTGGGCTACCATGCATAGCTCCTTGTATACAAGGTTGAGGTGGGGTGGGGGGAGGGAAGGATGGAGCACCCACCCCTCTTTGCCTCGCTCAATCCCTTCCCCTCCCAACTTTGCCACCAAGATGCAAACCGCACAAGCCCCACTGGCTTTCAGTCCATTTCCTGCCTGAGTTTCAGATACAAATACACCGAGAGAGAGAGAGATGTGGGTGGGTGTGTATAAGTATGTGTTTCTTCAAGCAGGAAATCACAGCAGACAGCAACAAGCTAAGTAAGCGCCAGTAGGCCAGGTACACTATGTTCTCCGGCCCTGGGTGCGAGTCCAACTCCCACTGCAGGCTAACAAACTGAACGAAAATAGCCTGGCTATTAGGTCCAACTTTAAAGCAAACATTAAAGTTAGATCTCCAGTCATGGTGGCTGGCGGATGCAGGGGACGCTGGATCAATACAACATGGTAGCAGAATGATTCCCACTCCCAGCAATGTTGTCCCCCCCATCCAACCCCCATCTATCCCATGCTTGTTTTCAGCATTCACAGCCACATTTTTAGTACCTCCCCCCCCCATCAAAGCCCCCTCCATCACACCCAACCCCCACCCAGCCCAGGATTGCACCGTTCCATCTTATTCACTTTCCGTGGCTTAAATCCGTTCCTAACTCTATCTCCACCCCCACCCTCCCCCACCCCTGCTGGCCTCTGGCCCATCTCCCGCTCTCCTGCACTCGGCCCTTTCAAAAGACCACAGAAGCAAAACCATTCCATACCAAGAGTACAGAAAACAAGCTACATGCCCTTTCTGTAGTCTTGATAACGTCCTCTTGGTAATTCCTGGGGCCAAGCAAACCCCAGCCCCAAGGCTAAACGTATTAGGGGAAGAGAGAACAGGTTAAAAGGTGACCCACGTTTTTTTCTCTCCTGGGAGAAAAGTTGTACCAACTCTGCATTGTCTTGCAGTTCCACAGTCTCTTGGTCATCCTGCCGACATCCCTCCCCCGCTCCCCCCCCCCCGAGAGAGTTACAAAAAAACAGGGGGAGGGGTCTGCAGCTGGCCCAGGTGGATTTGTTCTTTCTACTCACAAGAGATGGAAAAACAATCACAAACTGCAGCTTGGAGAAGCTGTTTAAAGGGGCTGTGAGCTCTGTTTAAAGGGACCGCGATCCCTTTAAACACCTTCAGAGTTCACTCGTGGCAGAGTTGTGGCTTTGGAGAATGCAGCAGGTGGGAGTTTCGCTGGAGAGAGGGTCACGATGGCAGGTACCCCCCCCCTCGCTGTCTTCTGTCCGTCTTCCATTGATAGGCGCATAGTGTTTCTGGCTAGAAGCCCCATCCGAGAGGTCTGTTCAGTTGGGGGGGCGGGGTGCTGGCAGGGAGAGGTGGTTTGTAACTTTTTCAAAAAGTCTGAACCTTTCCACCTTGCTTCACGTCCTTCTGTAGTCTCTCGCAATGTTATCGTTGAGTTTCTCTGGCTCTCTTTGCGTTGCCACCAAAGTTTGCGCTGAAGGGGTGGGGGAGGGGTGGGGGGGCTGCATCACTCTCCTCGAAGAAAGCCCATAGCACAGGAGGAAAGGAAGGTGAAGATCCAGCAAGCGGCAACTACCCTAAATACCAGGACTGAGAGAAGACAGTGAAGAGAGGATTGTTTGATGGAGAAATAGTTTTGCCTTCCCAGGATTCCGCCCTCCCACAATGCCCTTCAATTGGGACGGGGGACAGGGGTCATTCCATTTAACTGTTTCCACAAAGTACACAAACAGAATAGCCCTGCCCAACTTATCACCAGCATCGAGTACTCAGAGATACACTGCACCTGAATACGAAGGTTCCATTTATCACTCCTTTCCAAAGCTCTTGACCGGGGGTGGCCAAACTGTGGCTCGGGAGCCACACGTGGCTCTTCCACCCGTATTGTGTGGCTCTTGAAGACCCCACCACTCTGTTGGCCAACTTAGAGAAGGCATTTGTCTCTTTAAATCACTTCTCCAAGCCAAGCTAGCTGGCAACTTGGAGAATGCACTTACAATTAAAGTTGCTTCTTTCCACCTCTCTCTCTCTCCCTTCTCCTCCTTATTTACTTTCCTCCCTCCCTGTCTTGTAGCTCTCAAACATTTGATGCTCATGACTTGCGGCTCTCAAACATCTAATGTCTGTGTCTTGCGGCTCTCAAACATCTGACATTTATTCGATGTGGCTCTTAAGTTAGGCAAGTTTGCCCACCCATGCTCTTGACACAAGTGGAACCAGGTCTGGCAGTGCACCAGCTGCCTGGGTCATAGACCTTGGGGGGGGGCACCAGTTTGGCCCTCCCACGTACCCTCGCCTCCGGTATGAGGGAAACAGCCAGCAAAGGCAAGCGCAGCAGTAGCGCGCTTGCGCTTCAGAGTGCGACGTGAGGCTGCTGTCACTTTGGCTCATGCATCAGACACTGGAGGTGGGGTGACACAGTCTCCTAGTGTGCTCTGAGGTGCAGGCGTACTGCCGCTGTGTTCACCATCGCTGAGGATGGGGCGGGGCGCCTTGCCTGGGGTGCTGGGCTTGTAGCGGCCCCATAGAGCCGGTGCTGAATGGAACCCACCACGTGTGATGCACGGATGACCCAGTGTTCCCTGTTTTATTTCTTTTTCATGTGTTCAGAATGTATAAATCTTTTACGATTCTCCACCTTTTCGGGCTATGCAGCTAGTGCAGAATGCCGCGGCCCGGCTGTTACTGGGTCTCCCAAAGTGGGGACACATTCGGCTGGGTCTTCGGACTCTGCACTGGCTTCCAGTGATATACCGAGTCTGGTACAAGGTGCTGGTTATTACCTTTAAAGCCCTATATGGCCTGGGACCTGCCTACCTGAAGGACCGTCTCTCCCCACATGTTCCCCAGAGAGTACTGAGGTCAGGAACACAAAATCTCCTCACTATCCCTCACTATCTCCAAAAGAATCCCGCTTGAAATCCACCAGAGAAAGGGCTTTCTCCGTTATGGCCCCTACATGGTGGAATCAGCTGCCGGAGGAGGTGAGGGCCCTGCGGGACCTTGTTCAGTTCCGCAGGGCCTGTAAGACGACCCTCTTCCGGCTAGCCTACACCTAGCTAAGATGAGAATTCAATGTAGCTTGGCCAGACGTCTGTTCTATATGTAATTGGAATGTTTGCTGGTTTTTAAGGTTTTAACTGTTTTAAATGTTTAATGGTTTATATATTTAAAATTGCTTAATTTTTTATGTTTGACCAATTTCTGGAAGCCGCCCTGAGCCACTTGTGGGAAGGGCGGGATATAAATCACGAATAAATAAAATAAAATAAAAATGTTTTAACCTGCAACTTTCTGGACTGTCCATTTTCATTGCAAGTATTCCTGATTCGCTCTCTTCTTTAGCATTAGGCCACATACGTTAAAAAATTGCATTAAAAAAATCATAAACTGTATCAGGAGGACAAGTTACAGAGAGAAACGGAGAATGGTGTGAAAAACAAGACCAGGGAGATTGACTTGAAAAAAGGGGAAGAAAATTAAAACAGAATTTTTTGAAGGCGAACCAGAAGGAATGGAAAATTCAACACCATCCTTTTTTATATATTTTTGTCATTCATTTTGGTGACTTTTTGCTTTTGTCTTTATAGATTTGTCTGCATTCTGTGCAAAATCCCTGCTTTGATTTCATTTCTCCCTTGAGCAAATTGAACTTATAGATCTTTACTGGTTTTCTGTTTCTTCCCATAGGTGCCCCATATTTTTTTATTCACAACTAAGGGGGTGTGTTTGGCTAAATTCAAGTTGAAAAAAATATCCAACAAATACCTTATTGATATTTTCTGGCTATTCAGAATTTTTTGAGACTGCCGGATAGTTGAAGTTAAAGGGCATTTAAAGTAATCACAATCCCTTTAAATACCTTCTGGGTGAACCTGCAGCTTGGAGAAGCTGTTTAAAGGGGCTGTGAGCCCTTTAAACACCTTCAGAGTTCACTCATGGCAGAGTTGTGGCTTGGAGAAGGCATTTAAAAGGACCGTGATCCTTTAAAACACCATTTCCCCCTCCACTGATAGAGGATAGGGTCACCTTTTTGAGGACCCATAGAATTCAACCCCCTGGTCCAATTTTTTGAAACTTGGGGTGGGTGAGTTTGAGAGGCACCCGCAGCTATGCTGCAAATTTGATGCTTCTATCTTTGAAAAAAATAACAGCCCCCCCAGAGCCCCAGATACCCCCAAATCAATTCCTTATATTTTAAGGGGACCATTGACTATAATGATCCCCACAGGATATAATGGAGCTGAAAAAATTCAGGAATCCCGAATATTTACTGAATCTGAATATCGTATGGTACTGGGATTCGGAAATATCAGGAAATACCAATATTTTTCAGGTTCAATGTACCTGAAGCTGAAAAATACTGGGGGGGTTTTGTTTGTTTTTGCATTCACAACTGATACGGCTATAAGCTGTTGACAAAAATACGAACAAATAGAAACCGAAACAAAATGGAGAACACTGGCTTATCCCTACAGCGGTGAAGGTTCCTATTTAGTTGCCATTGGCTTGGCTGCTCTAACATCACACAGATGTCCCGTCTAAAACCCCCTGAACAAGGCACCTGTATGATTTTGATGGGGGGTGGGGGGAAGACTTTTTAACAGCAAGATTTTGTGGCGAGTTCTACCATGGGAAACACAGCAAGCATTCACTACGGATCAAGACAACAACTGTTTGATTGAGTTGGACCTGGTCTACCGGATTATCCAGAAAGTTCACAAACAGATGCATGGAGATCAAAGGCACCCCCTCCCATTGTTACGACTCGTGTTCAGGGGTACACTCCTTCTGAATATGGAAGTTCTGTTTAGCCATTATGCCTACACGCTGTTGATAGACATCTCTTCTGTGCCTAATCCCCTCAAAAAGCCGTCTAAGCTTGTGGCCACCACTACATCTTGTAGCAGTGAGTTCCACAAAGTGGTGAGTCAACTGCCCCTCTCCAGACCACTGGCAGTTCAGGGGTCCACTACGCCCTGGCCAAGGCTGGAATAATCTTCTTGTTGTTGATGCCACGATAGGCTTCCCAATCCCCAGGTCCCAGAGGGGGATCCCCCGGTTTTACAGGCTTTCCTCCTCCCCCAGCCAGCTGGCCGGCGGGGGAAGCCCCGCCCCCAGAGCCATCATACACCTCCGTGAACGATTCCCATAAGGAATGATGGGGAATTGATCCGCGGGTATCAGGGGCTCTGCGGGGGCTGTTTTTTGAGATAGAGGCACCAATTTTTCAGTATAGCATCTAGTGCCTCTCCCCAAAATACCTCCCAAGTTTCAAAACGATTGGACCAGGGGGTCCAATTCTATGAGCCCCAAAAGAAGGTGCCCCTATCCTTCATTATTTCCTATGGAAGGAAGGCATTTATAAATTTGTGCAGTCCCTTTAAATGTGATGGCCAGAACTCCCTTGAAGTTCAATTATGCTTGTCACACCCTTGCTCTCGGCTCTGCCCCCAATGTCTCCTGGCTCCACCCCCAAAGACTCCTGGCTACACCCCCAAAGTCCCCAGATATTTCTTAAATTGGACTTGGCAGCCCTATGCCATGAAGTCACAGCCGACTTAATGCTACCCTGTGCGGTTTTCAAGTCAAGAAATGTTTAGAGGCGTTTTGCCATTGCCTGCCTCTGCGTAGCAACCCTGGACTTTCTCGGTGGTCTCCCATTCAACCAGGGGTGGGATTCTAGCAGGAACTCCTTTGCATATTAGGCCACACACCCCTGATGCAGCCAATCCTCTAAGGCTCTTTTTCGTAAGCTCCTGGAGGACTGGCTACATCATGTGGGTGTGACCTAATAGGCAAAAGAGCTCCTGCTAGAATTCCACCCCTGCATTCAACTGTTAACCAGGATCGACGCAGCCTAGCTTCTGAGATCTGAGGAGATCCAGCTAGCCTGGGCTATGCAGGTCATGGAAGAAAATTTTTTACAGATCACCCAAAATGTCAGAGATGGAAGCAAAGGGAGAGGAAACCTGCGCCTTCCTAATATATCATCTTGGTAAACACATAGGGGGGAAAACTCGTAATTTCTGCAGGCCCAGCCCTTATTTTAGGTCAAGCCAAGAAGCCAGAGGAGAACACCAGTGCTCCCCTTGGCTTCTCAGATCGGGGCCCCTATAATTTGCCGCTTAATTTTAGAAAAGGGAACAGAGAGAGGTCGCCAGCCCTTGGGGCCACACCAAGAACATGCTGCCTGCGGAAACCGCGATGGGGGTGTGGAGCCGGCTGGACGGGCCTTTGATGTGGCTTGTGTGGGAAGGGATCGTCAATGGTGTGTGCATGTTTGTGGGGAGCTGGGCAGCAGCACCAGACTGCCAGTTTTAGGCATGCTTGGTGCTCTCCTCTGATCTTGCTCCTATAACAACAGATCTCTACCTGCAAAATCTCTTCCAAAAGGAGAGGAGGGCTGTTACAGCGTAGGGATTTCTCAATTTGTTGATGTTCCCTTATTGTATTGTATAGTTATTTTAACCCGATCCCTTATGGGGAAAACCTTTGCTCTTACTTTCACTTTTCACTTGTCTTCTTGGTTGCTGGCTGTGGCTGGTTATGGTCTAGGAGGGCCCAGACCAGACCTTTCCTATGTTCTAATCAAGATCTGTTCTGTTTTGGTACTGAGTGCAGACGGCATGTTACTAGGACTGCCAAGTTCCTGGGCTGGGCAGGGGTTCTTCCGCCCTGGAGGTTCCCAACCCACCAGCCCAATCCCCTGATGTCACTGGCGCGATGATGTCACTCGGATGCCACTCGCGATGATGTCACTCAAAAACTCTATGGTTTTCCAAGACGCTCTAGCAATTTGGGAGGAAAACTCTATGGTACCATAGACTTTTCCGGGACACTTCTAGAGCGGCAGGCGTGTGACATTGCTGGCACAATGACATCACTTCTGAGTGACAACATCGCACCGTGCCCGTGAAAACAGTCCCCCACCAGAGGCTGCAGGGGACTTGGCAACCCTAGTTGTTACAATGATGACCTTTGAATGCTGGGGAGCCCAAGATCTCTCCCTGGCACCTCGTTTAGATCAAGGGCCCATCCACATCCCCAGATTTGGTGGTTTCTTTGTAGCAGAAACTCCTTTGCATATTAGGCAACACCCCCTGAATGTAGCCAATCCTCCAAGAACGTACAGGGCTCTTCATACAAGGCCTACTGTAAATTCCAAGATGACTGGCTACATCACGGGTGTGTGGCCTAATATGAAAGGAGTTCCTGCTACAAAAAAAACCCCCTGCTAGTAGGGATGCCAGTCCCTAGGTGGGAGCGGGGTATCCCTGATCTCGGGGGCTCCTGCCGGCTGGTGGAGGAATGCCCCACCTCCAACAGCAGCCCCCTCTTCCCTTAAAATCTGGCAGGAGAGTAGAGAGAGGGGCAGCCGCCAGCCGCACCCCTGAATTCCCAGCTGTGAATTTGCCACTTGGGATTCAGGCGCATGGGCCCCGCTCTTCAGAAAGCATTTAAAGGGTCCCTTTTTGAGGAGTGGGGGCCACATGTGCCTGAATTCCAAGCAGCGTGTCAGTTGTGTGCAACCCTTTAAATGCTTTCAGAGAGGGAGTGGGCAGGCCCCTGAAATCCAAGAGGTGAATTTTCCATTTGGGTTTCAGACACATCCTCAATGTGATGATGTCACTTTTGAGTAATTACATGGGGAACATCCCCACCCCCTCCAGGAACACCTCCCAAAGCCCCCCCCCCCCACTGGAGAGGAGGCAGGACCTGGCAACCTTAAGACCTAGGGTTGCCAACTCCATGTTGGGAAATACCTGCAGATTTTGGGAGTGGAGCTTGAGGAGGGTGGGGTTTGGGGAAGGGCGGGTCTCCAATGGGGTATAATGCCATAGAGTTAACCTTCCAAAGTGGCCATTTCCTCCAGGTCAACTGATCTCTTTTATTAGTTGTTGTAGATTTTCTGGGCTGTTTGGCCGTGGTTTTGGCATAATAGTACCTGATGTTTCACCAGCAGTTGTGACCGGCATCCTCAGAGGTATAACACAGAAAGATAGAATTCTCTCTGTGTCAAAGTGAGAGCAGGAGTGGCACTGGAGTTTTTGCTGCCCTAGGCCACCCACAGGGCTGCGCTCTCCCCATGGGGGGTCTGAGCGACGCCGTACCTCCACCTTCCTCCACCTGGCTGCCGGGTGGGGGAAAGGGGCTGCAGGACTGACTGCCTCACTCTGAGGCTGCCTCCCTTTGCAGGGGAGGCAGCTTCAGAGCAACGCCATGCTTCCTCCTTCCTCCGTCTGGCTGCTGGGTGGGGAAAAGAGGCCGCGGGACTGCTTCACTGTGAGGCTGTCTCCCTTTGTAGGGGAGGCAGCTTCAGAGCAACACCGCTCTCCTCTGAGCCCAGCTAGGAAGCCAGGCTTGGAGGAGAGCACAAACTGGGGTGCAGTTCTGTCTGCGACCGTGGGAGCTGAGAGCAGTGGAGCAGTGGGAGAGGGCACCTGAAGGCGCCCTGTAGGTGAGGTGGCACCCGAGGCAGCTGCCTGCCTCGCCGACTCCCATGCGCTGGCCCTGAGTGAGAGGAAAGAAAATGGTAGGAATTCATATCTACTCAGAAAGGTGGGGTAGGTCTGAGTCATTATCTTGTAGGAATTTCCCAGGCTGTGATATGTTAATAGGGGAGCTTTCCTGAGGAGGTTCTTTTGTATATGAAGCTTTCCTGAAGAGGTTCTTTTGCATATTGAGCTTTCCCGAGGAGGTACTTTTGCATATGGAGCTTTCCTGAGGAGGTTCTTTTGCATATGAAGCTTTCCTGAGGAGGTTCTTTTGTACATGGAGCTTTCCTGAGGAGGTTCTTTTGTATATGAAGCTTTCCTGAGGAGGTTATCTGCATATGGAATGGCTGTTGGAATTCTAATCTTATATGTAGTGTTGTTGTAAGCTGTAGAGCATTTTATGTCAGAAACTAGGACTGGAAACCAGCTGCTGACGAAATGTTAGGAACTGCTATGCCAAGACCATGGGCCATACAGCCTGGAAAAATCTACTACTAATGAATTCCAGCTGTGAAAGCCTTAACCTATTGATCTCTTTTGCATGGAGGTTGGCAACCCTACTCAGACCTCTTGTATGTTCCCATCACCTGTTCCTCAGAGTCACCCTACTTTTCATCATGGAGGTTCCCTGGCCAACGAAAACATACAGAACAACTTGGCCGGATCAGACCAAGGGCCCTTTGGGACCAGCGTCCCTCTGGCAGTCAGCGAGAAGCACACAAGCACAGCGCAAAGGCAACGGGGGCATCTTTTTACCTGTTCCCAGCATCTGGTCTTCACCGATATATTGCATCTGAACATGGAGGCTCCATCTTGATTTTCATGGCTACCAACTGTAAGAAATTGCCTTGGCTAGATCAGATCCAAAGAAGTTCCTATTTCTAACAGGGGAGGGGTGGGGCTGGCCCTAGACTGTCTAGCACCCTAAGCAAGGCTAATTTTTGAGTCATTATCTTGTAGCAATTTCCCAGGCTGTGATATGTTAATAGGGGAGCTTTCCTGAGGAGGTTCTTTTGCATATTGAGCCTTCCCGAGGAACCCCTACTCTAGGGAGTTGCCTAGTTTGCTTCCTTTCTCCCATCTTCCCCACTGGCAAGTATTCAGCAGCATTGGATAGAGGAGATTCCATTGAGGCTCCCTGGATAAGAGTTGTTGCTAGAGGACTACTTCTCCATGAACGTGACCAAGCCCCCTTTTAAAGCTCACTCCAGGCAGCAGTATATCTTGCAGGAGTACCCTAAATTCACTGGGGGAAGGAGAGAAAGAATGGAAGGGATCATATGGGGATGCGTATAGGAGGCCGTGGGGCTGGGAAGAAGGCAGAGCCATGGAACATATAAGAGAAGCCATGTTGGATCAGGCCAGTGGCTCATCCAGTCCCACACTCTGTGTCACACAGTGGCCAGAAACCCCAGGTGCCATCAGGAGGTCCATCAGTGGGGCCAGGACACTAGAAGCCCTCCCACTCTTGCCCCCCAAGCACCAAGAATACAGAGCATCACTTGCCCCAGACAAAAGATAAAAGAAGCCATGTTGGATCAGGGCAATGGCCCATCCAGTCCAACACTCTGTGTCACACAGTGGCCAGAAAACCAGGTGCCATCAGGAGGTCCATCAATGGGGCCAGGACACTAGAAGCACTCCCACTGTCCCCCCCCCCCAGCACCAAGAAGACAGAGCATCACTGCCCCAGACAGAAGAACATAAGAGAAGCCATGTTGGATCACGCCAGTGGCCCATCCAGTACAACACTCTGTGCCACATAAGAACAAAAGAGAAGCCATGTTGGATCAGGCCAATGGCCCATCCAGTCCAACTCTCTGTGTCACACAGTGGCCAAAAAAACCACAGGCACCATCAAGAGCTCCATCAGTGGGTCCAGAACACTAGAAGCCCTCCCACTGTTTTCCCGCCAAGCACCAAGAATATAGAGCATCACTGTCCCAGACAGAGAGTTCCAACAATATATTGTGGCTAATAGTTACTGATAGGCCTCTGCTCCAGATGTTTCTCCAATCCCCTCTTGAAGCTGGCTATGGAGGGACGGTGGCTCAGTGGTAGAGCATCTGCTTGGGAAGCAGAAGGTCCCAGGTTCAATCCCTGGCACCTCCAAAAAAGGGTCCAGGCAAATAGGTGTGAAAAACCTCAGCTCGAGACCCTGGAGCCGCTGCCAGTCTGAGAAGACAATACTGACTTTGATGGACCCAAGATGGTCTGATTCAGTAGAAGGCAGCTTCATATGTTCCTATGCTTGTAGCTGCCGCCACCTCCTGTGGCAGTGAATTCCATGTGTTAATCCCCCTTTGAGTGAAGAAGTACTTCCTTTTATCAGTTCTAACCCGACTGCTCAGCAATTTGAGCTGCATTGCTCTTAAAGAATCCCATAAGACAAGCAAATTCTTAACATCTCATTCCACATTTCATTCCGTACAGGGACCCCAGTGGAGGACCAGATCAAATTCAAGGTTCTGGTGTTAACCTTTAAGCCCCTCCCAGGGGCAGACCAACTGTGGTTCATGCCTTTCCCCTCCCCACGAGACAGTAGCAGGATCAGTAGCTTATGTCGACTTATTAGGTTGTTCGCTGTATTTTGAAACGGCATTTCTATGATTTTACCTGAACCCAGCTTCCGCCAGGATCGAACACAGGTTGTGAGCAGAGAGCTTGGACTGCAGTACTGCACCTTTACCATTCTGTGCCACGGGGCTCCTACCCACCCTAAATAAAGGTTATAACAAATACTGCACTCTACAGAATTGCCAATGTGCCCAAAATAAAACCCCTAGATTTTTTTTTGCTATCTCTCATAAGTTTAAAACTGAAACTATAGCTGGGATTTCCTTTTGGTCTTGTAAACGTTCCAAAATAGGGAGCAAAATCGTGAAGGAGTCATTCATCTCGTTACAGTCTGACCCTTGGTTTATTTTTTACATACCTGACAAGTTAGCCATTGCATAAAGATTCCATAATTTGGAACGCCAAAGATTTAAAGGGGGGGGTGTCTTCAGATTTCCATTCATTTGCTATTGCTGATGGAGCTGCAAAAATCAAATAAGCTATCCCATCACTATCAAATAAGCTATCCCATCACAGAGCCAGTTTGGTGTAGTGGTTAAGTGTGTGGACTCTTATCTGGGAGAACCGGGTTTGATTCCCCACTCCTCCACTTGCACCTGCTGGAATGGCCTTGGGTCAGCCATAGCTCTGGCAGAGGTTGTCCTTGAAAGGGCAGCTCCTGTGAGAGCCCTCTCCAGCCCCACCCACCTCACAGGGTGTTTGTTGTAGGGGAGGAAGGGAAAGGAGATTGTGAGCCGCTCTGAGACTCTTTGGAGTGGAGGGCGGAATATAAATCCAATATCTTCATCTACCTCACAGAATGTCTGTTGTGGGGGGGGGGGAGGTAAAGGAGATTGTGAGCCGCTCTGAGACTCTTTGGAGTGGAGGGCAGGATATAAATCCAATATCTTCATCTGCCTCACAGGATGTCTGTTGTGGGGGGGGGGAGGTAAAGGAGATTGTGAGCCGCTCTGAGACTCCTCGGAGTGCAGGGCGGGATATAAATCCAATATCTTCATCTACCTCACAGGATGTCTGTTGTGGGGGGGGGGGAGGTAAAGGAGATTGTGAGCTGCTCTGAGACTCTTCGGAGTGGAGGGCGGGATATAAATCCAATATCTTCATCTACCTCACAGGGTGTCTGTTGAGGGGGAGGAAGGGAAAGGAGATTGTGAGCCGCTCTGAGACTCTTCGGAGTGGAGGGTGGAATATAAATCCAATATCTTCATCTACCTCACAGGGTGTCTGTTGAGGGGGAGGAAGGGAAAGGAGATTGTGAGCCGCTCTGAGACTCTTCAGAGTGGAGGGCGGGATATAAATCCAATATCTTCATCTACCTCACAGGGTGTCTGTTGAGGGGGAGGAAGGGAAAGGAGATTGTGAGCCGCTCTGAGACTCTTCGGAGTGGAGGGCGGGATATAAATCCAACATCTTCATCTACCTCACAGGGTGTCTGTTGTGGGGGGGGGGGAAGGGAAAGGAGATTGTGAGCTGCTCTGAGACTCTTCGGAGTGGAGGGCGGGATATAAATCCAATATCTTCTTCTTCTTCTTCAATAGATGATGGTTTAAAACCCGTTCTCAGGTTTAATAAAATCACTTCTTTTGGGTGCAGTCACACTCACTAAATAATACACTTTCAATCCAGTTCCCAACTGGATTTTTGCCAGTTCACACAGTAAAATCCGGTTGGAAAGTGGATTGAAAGTGCATTATTTGGGATGATAACAGACGGGCATTTGGGGGCGTCCCAAATCTGTAAGGCTCAAAAATAGCCGCCCTGAAGCCTCCACATGCTCGCTTGGAAGCCGTCCCCATCCCGTCCATGGGGTGCACTATTCCGTCACATCCCCCCCCCTACATTTCCAGTAGTCGTGCGCCCATGCGTGCATGCGTGCATGCGCATTGACCACTTTTTGTTTAAAAAGCCAGCTGTGACTTGGGGCAGCTTGGTGGTTTCACACGGCCAAGGCATCTCGCTTGCGCCCTTCCGCTTCCAGATGCCAAGGAGGGAAGTGGCGGGCGGATCAAAAATTTGCAACCACTTCGGAAGTGGTAGCTTTTTGAGTCGCACTGTGGAGGCCGGAGGGTGGGGGTGAGTACGGGATAAGGATGAGCAGCAGATGTTTGTGTGTGGAAGAAGAAGAACTGCAGATTTCTACCCCGCCCTTCTCTCTGAATCAGAGACTCAGACCGCCTTACAATCTCCTACGTCTTCTCCTCCCACAACAGACACCCTGTGAGGCGGATGGGGCTGAGAGAGCTCTCCCAGAAGCTGCCCTTTCAAGGACAGAGGCTCAGAGCAGCCTACAATCTCCTTTCCCTTCCACCCCCACAACAGATACCCTGTGAGGTGGGTGGGGCTGAGAGGGCTCTCACAGCAGCTGGCCTTTCAAGGACAGTCTCAGAGTGGCCTACAAACTCCTTTCCCTTCCTCTCCCACAACAGACACCCTGTGAGGTGGGTGGGGCTGAGAGAGCTCTCCCAGAAGCTGCCCTTTCAAGGACAGAGGCTCAGAGCAGCCTACAATCTCCTTTCTCTTCCTCTCCCACAACAGACACCCTGTGAGGTGGGTGGGGCTGAGAGAGCTCTCCCAGAAGCTGCCCTTTCAAGGACAGAGGCTCAGAGCGGCCTACAATCTCCTTTTCCTTCCTCCCCCACAACAGACACCCTGTGAGGCGGGTGGGGCTGAGAGAGCTCTCCCAGAAGCTGCCCTTTCAAGGACAGAGGCTCAGAGCAGCCTACAATCTCCTTTCTCTTCCTCTCCCACAACAGACACCCTGTGAGGTGGGTGGGGCTGAGAGAGCTCTCCCAGAAGCTGCCCTTTCAAGGACAGAGGCTCAGAGCGGCCTACAATCTCCTTTTCCTTCCTCCCCCACAACAGACACCCTGTGAGGCGGGTGGAGCTGAGAGGGCTCTTCCAGAAGCTGCCCTTTCAAGGACAGAGTCTCAGAGTGGCCTACAATCTCCTTTCTCTTCCCCTCCCACAACAGACACCCTGTGAGGTGGGTGGGGCTCAGAGAGCTCTCCCAGAAGCTGCCCTTTCAAGGACAGAGGCTCAGAGCGGCCTACTATCTCATTTCCCTTCCTCCCCCACAACAGACACCCTGTGAGGTGGGTGGAGCTGAGAGGGCTCTTCCAGAAGCTGCCCTTTCAAGGACAGAGTCTCAGAGCGACCTACAATCTCTTTTCCCTTCCTCCCCCACAACAGACACCCTGTGAGTTGGGTGGGGCTGAGAGAGCTCTCTCATCAGCTACCCTTTCAAGGACAACCTCTGCCAGAGCTACGGCTGACTCAAGGCCATTCCAGCAGGTGCAAGTGGAGAAGTGGGAAATCAAGCCCAGTTCTCCCAGAAAAGAGTCCGCGCACTTAACCACTACACCAAACTGGCTCTCTCTGGAAGGATTTTTGGGGTCGATTTTCGAGGCGTCTCTGAGTTGGCCCAAAGTGCCGGTCTGTTAGCAGCCTTAGTGCGTGTGACTGCGGATGCAAATTTAACTTCATATCTGCCATAACTTTGATTTTATTCCAGCACCTCCACTTGAAAAGATAAAGTCACAGGGGATGCAAAAGACCTCCACTTGAGACCCTGGAGAACTGGCCTAGAGAGCCGGATGAGAGAAGACAGCCCTTTGGGTAGCTTCATGTGTGAATGAGCCCCAGCATCAAAGTTCTGGGGCGGCATAGACTCCAGCCAATCAGAATTTTCAGGGCTTTTTTTTGTAGCAGGAACTCCTTTTGCATAATAGGCCACACCCCCTGATATAGCCAATCCTCCAAGAGCTTACAGGGCTCTTCGTACGGGGCCTACTGGAAGCTCTTGGGAGGATTGGCCGCATTAGGAGGTGTGGCGTAACATGCAAAGGAGCTCCTGCTACAAAAAAGAACGCCCTGCCACGATGGGGATTCCAGATGTGTAATTTGGCCCTAAAAAGAATTCAGAGGAGGCAATGTCAATTGAGGATGGGGGAGGTTAACTTTTCCCCTCCCTACAGTTTCCTGAATCAGATATTCTCGTTTCCCAAGGCTTTAAACTCTGATGGAAGGAAAAGCACAGTGCTGCGATCTGTGTGGGTTAAAGCATTTTGTCAGGGGCGTATTTTCAATCAGGAATTCAGTGCTCCTCCAGTAAATTTACCCTCCTCTGAAGAAGTGAGCAGTGACTCGTGAAAGCGCATCCCGGGTGACAAATTTTGTTAGTCTTTTAAGTGCTACTGGACTCTTGTCTTTTCTTCTACCTCCTCCCAGGGCTCTTTTTCCATAGCAGGAGCTCCTTTGCATATTAGGCCACACACCTCTGATGCAGCCAATCCTCCAAGAGCTTACAGGGCTCTTCGTACAGGGCCTACTGCAAGCTCCAGGAGGATTGGCTGCGTCAGGGGTGTGTGGCCTAAGATGCAAGGGAGCTCCTGCTACCAAAAAAAGCCCTGAGAATTTTAAAAAATGCCGAGTTGGATGAACCAATGGTTCCAGGGGTGGAATTCTAGCAGGAATTCCTTTGCATATTAGGCCACACACCCCTGATGTAGCCAATCCTCCAAGAGCGTACAGGGCTCTTTTTTGTAAGCTCTTGGAGGATTGGTTACATCAGGGGGGCATGGCCTAATAGGCAAAGAAGGTCCTGCTAGAATTCCACCCCTGTAGCCAATCCTCTTGGAGCTTACAGTAGGCCCTGTACAAAGAGCCCTGTAAGCTCTTGGAGGATTGGCTACACCAGGGGTTGTGTGGCCGAATATGCAAAGGAGCTCCTGCTAGAATTCCACCCCTGAAGGGTTGCATTCAGTACAAATTGGATTCATTTGTTCATCAGAGACCTGTACTGTGTATTGCAGCAGCCCCTGAATTGGGTCCTTGTCCACCTGTCCATCGCTGGGAAAGGGGCTTCAGCAAAGAAAGGGGCACCCCACTTCCCATAGGGGGCTCAACCTTTTGCAAGGGAGTGCCAGCCAATGGAGTTATGACTGCTAGAGCCTGCCAGCCTCTGGCGCCAGTCAAAGGAGAAGGGATTTGTGTTTCTGCTAGCGGCCAAGATCTTGGCCGAAGCAGAGGCCATAAATATGGAGAAGGTGTTCTGCTCGAACCCAGACTGCCGAAGCTGCTGAAAATTCCAGGGTGGCGAATAATTCATGAGTTCGGGCCTCCAAACGGGCGGGCCAAGCTTCAAAGGAAAGCTCAGCACGGTGTTCTTGGCAGGGGGTACTGCTGGAGCAGGAGGGGGGCACCCGCACTCAGGACGAGATCTTTACTAATGCAACAGACTGGGGGCAGGGGAGAACACATTGTAAATGCCGGACTATTGAACTGCTGCCTGACCTCTTCGGTGAGCTGTTTTCAGACACGCTTCCAGTTGGGTTGCTGCCCCCTACATCTGGAAGCCCTCATCCCCTACATCCGAAAGCCCTCGTCCCCTACATCCGGAAGCCCTCATCCCCTACATTCGGAAGCCCTCACCCCCTATATCCGGAAGCCCTTGTCCCCTACATCTGGAAGCCCTCGTCCCCTACATCCAAAAGCCCTCGTCCCCTACATCCGGAAGCCCTCATCCCCTACATCCGGAAGCCCTCATCCCCTACATCCGGAAGCCCTCGTCCCCTGCATCCAGAAGCCCTCGTTCCCTGCATCCAGAAGCCCTCATCCCCTACATCCGGAAGCCCTCATCCCCTACATCCGAAAGCCTTCGTCCCCTACATCCAGAAGCCCTCATCCCCTACATCCGGAAGCCCTCATCCCCTACATCCGGAAGCCCTCATCCCCTACATCCGTAGTTAACATAAATATATGAACATATGAAGCTGCCTTATACTGAATCAGACCTTCAGTCCATCAAAGTCTGTATTATCTACTCAGACTGGCAGCAGCTCTCCGGGGTCTCAAGCTGAGGTTTTTGATGCCTACTTGCCTGGATGCTTTTGAGTTGGAGATGCCGGGGATTGAACCGGGGACCTTCTGCTTCCCAAGCAGATGCTCTACCACTGAGCCACTGCCTTTCCCCACATTAAGCTGATGGGATGAAATACCCACTTTCACCAAGTACGGCTATATATCCACAGTATTCCAATGTGTTTCTTTTTTAGGATAGTGTATCAGAATAACGTTTTTGTATTGACACATTCAAACAAGGGATATTGGCTGTTTATCTCATGACATATACTAAATCCATCTTCCACTATATCTTGATCTGTTTTTTTTTTCCTAATGGCAAACTAGAATGATGTATATATTTACGTTACATGTTAAAAGGTAAATTAGTTGGACAGGAAAAACTTCTGGGAAAGAAATGCCCTCATTTTGACCCAGGCTTATTAGCAATAGAATAATTAACAGACATTCTCACTACAAATACAAGTTGATGGGGTGTGAACTGACAGACTGACCAAGAGAGAGATCTTGGGGTCGTGGTAGATAACTCACTGAAAATGTCAAGACAGTGTGCGATTGCAATAAAAAAGGCCAACGCCAGGATGGGAATTATTAGGAAGGGAATTGAAAACAAATCAGCCAGTATCAGAATGCCCCTGTATAAATTGATGATGTGGTCTCATTTGGAATACTGTGTACAATTCTGGTCACCGCACCTCAAAAAGGATATTATAGCATTGGAAAAAGTCCAGAAAAGGGCAACTAGAATGATTAAAGGGTTGGAACACTTTTCCTATGAAGAAAGGTTAAAACGCTTGGGGCTCTTTAGCTTGGAGAAACGTCAACATGATAGAGGTTTACAAGATAATGCATGGGATGGAGAAAGTAAAGAAAGAAGTACTTTTCTCCCTTTCTCACAATACAAGAACTCGTGGGCATTCAATGAAATTGCTGGGTTAGAATGAATGAAAGGAAGTACTTCTTCACCCAAAGGGTGATTAACATGTGGAATTTACTGCCACAGGACGTGGTGGCAGCTACAAGCATAGCCAGATTCAAGAGGGGTTTGGATAAAAATATGGAGCAGAGGTCCATCAGTGGCTATCAGCCACAGCATATTATTGGAACTGTCTGGGGCAGTGATGCTCTGTATTCTTGGTGCTTGGGGGGGGTGTGATCAAAGTGGACGGGCTTCTAGCCCCACTTGTGAACCTCCTTTTTTTTCGGCCACTGGGTGACACAGAGTGTTGGACTGGATGGGCCATTGGCCTGATCCAACATGGCTTCTCATGTTCTTATGTGACACAGAGTGTTGGACTTGATGGGCCACTGGCCTGATCCAACATGGCTTCTCTTATGTTCTTATGTGACACAGAGTGTTGGACTGGATGGGCCACTGGCCTGATCCAACAGGGCTTCTCTTATGTTCTTATGTGACACAGAGTGTTGGACTTGATGGGCCACTGGCCTGATCCAACATGGCTTCTCTTATGTTCTTATGTGACACAGAGTGTTGGACTGGATGGGCCACTGGCCTGATCCAACAGGGCTTCTCTTATGTTCTTATGTGACACAGAGTGTTGGACTTGATGGGCCACTGGCCTGATCCAACAGGGCTTCTCTTATGTTCTTATGTGACACAGAGTGTTGGACTTGATGGGCCACTGGCCTGATCCAACATGGCTTCTCTTATGTTCTTATGTGACACAGAGTGTTGGACTGGATGGGCTACTGGCCTGATCCAACAGGGCTTCTCTTATGTTCTTTTGTCACACAGAGTGTTGGACTGGATGGGCCACTGGCCTGATCCAACATGGCTTCTCTTATGTTCTCACAGGTTAACGTAAGAACATAAGAGAAGCCATGTTAGATCAGGCCAATGGCCCATCCAGTCCAACATTCTGTGTCACACAGTGGCCAAATACACACACACACACACACACTGTGGCTAATAGCCACTAAAGGTTACTGTTTTATTGGTTTCCCACGCCTATGCAACCCAGATAAAAGGTTTTCTGCATTTGTTAATTTTACTAGAACAAAGCAGTCGACAAGACTGCACCTTTAAAACCAACTAAGTTTTATTCAGAATGTAAGCTTTTGTATGCTCTAAGCAGACATTTCCATTACTCTACATACCAACTCACTGTCCACTTTCTCTGTATTAAGGACTGCTTGTTATTCCATTTTTGTCTGATGAAGTCTGCTAAGAGCATACGAAAGCTTCCGTTCTGAATCAAACTTAAAGGTGCAAACTGTCTACAGCTTCGTTCTACTGCTTCAGACCAACACGGCTGCCCGCTTGGAGCTGTTAATTTCACATATTCTGCTATTGGATTTTAACTTTGTGCCAGTTTGCATTCTAAAGCCTTTGCATTTTAAAGCCCTATACGGCCTAGGACCTGCCTACCTTAGGAACCGTCTCTTCCCATATGTTCCCCAGAGAGTACTGCGATCTGGTTCTCAAAATCTCCTTGTAATCCCCGGGCCAAAGGATGCCCGGTTGAAGTCAACCAGGGACAGGGCCTTTTCAGTCACAGCCCCTTGCTGGTGGAACCAGTTACCGGAAGAGGTCAGGGCCCTGTGGGATATTGGACAGTTCCGCAGGGCCTGTAAGACAGTCCTCTTCCGGTTGGCCTATAACTGACCGGTACCAAAATACTGAAGGAAGTCTATAGATAGCGCACTGTTGGATTGATGTATTGATTTTAATGTTTTAATTATGTATATTGCTATTGTATTTTAAAATTTGAATTTTACTGTTAGAACCTTTATGTTGTGATCCGCCCTGAGCCCGCTTCGGTGGGGTAGGGCGGGATATAAATCAAGTAAAATCAAATAAAAAATAAATAAATAAACCCCACAAGCTCTGCTTAGTGTACCTCATTCCTCGACTTGAAGAAGTGTGCATGCACACGGAAGCTTGCATTCCGAACGAAAGTTTTGTTGGTCTTAAAGGTGCCATCTGACTCCTGCTGACGGGATGTCAACCCTGCCATTCTGTACATTTCCAGTAGGTGGCAGTGCGAGCCTCTCCTAGCGCTATCCAGGGCTGACCCCGCCCCCCCCCAAATGGTTTCCCAGACCAGAAGTGCCCGCCCCCCCATCTGTTCAGTTTTGGAATCCCTCTTTTTAAAAAGAAATAATTGCACACAACCCATTTTCCAACTTTGCACATCCAATCCATCCGAGCAACAATCCTTTTGCATGCCCGCATTTTCAACAATCCTTTTGCATGCCCGGATTTGTAAACTTTCATCTATTCACGCCGTAGATAAGCAAATTTATGCTGATGGAAGCTTTTAACAATGTGTTAAGAGAACTGGAATAGATTAATGTGAAAAAAAAAATCAAACCAGCTTAGAGCGGGGGCCAGAATTAAATCGCATTCCAAAGGATGACCATGCTTGAAAGTGGGTGGATATATGAAGTTGGTTCATTGGGCTCAGTGCTGTCAACTTAGAGTCTGGGGCTGATTCCCCAACTAGCCTTGTTGCGGTTTTGTGCTCCTTTTTCACCCAGCGCTTCTGCCCGATTTTGCACACACTGCCGTGGAGATGTGACTTGCCCTGCCTTTTTCCAAAGTTCCCTCCGTGGCTTCAAAATTCAGAGAATTTTCAGAGAATCCTACAGCTGTGCAGGGAACCTGAGAGCCAGTTTGGTGTAGTGGTTAAGTGTGCGGACTCTTATCTGTGAGAACCAGGTTTGATTCCCCACTCCTCCACTTGCACCTGCTGGAATGGCCTTCGGTCAGCCATAGCTCTCGCAGAGTTGTCCTGGAAAGGGCAGCTTCTATGAGAGCTCTCTCAGCCCCACCCAAATCACAGGGTGTCTGTTGTGGGGGAGGAAGGGAAAGGAGATTGTAGGCTACTCCGAGACTCTGTCCTTCAAAGGGCAGCTTCTGGGATAGCTCTCTCAGCCCCACCGCCTCACAGGGTGTCTGTTGTGGGGGAGGAAGGGAAAGGAGATTTTAGGCCGCTCTGAGACTCTGTCCTTGAAAGGGCAGCTTCTGGGATAGCTTTCTCAGCCCCACCCACCTCACAGGGTGTCTGTTGTGGGGAAGGAAGGGAAAGGAGATTGTAGGCTACTCTGAGACTCTGTCCTTCAAAGGGCAGCTTCTGGGATAGCTCTCTCAGCCCCACCCACCTCACAGGGTGTCTGTTGTGGGGGAGGAAGGGAAAGGAGATTGTAGGCTACTCCGAGACTCTGTCCTTCAAAGGGCAGCTTCTGGGATAGCTCTCTCAGCCCCACCGCCTCACAGGGTGTCTGTTGTGGGGGAGGAAGGGAAAGGAGATTTTAGGCCACTCTGAGACTCTGTCCTTGAAAGGGCAGCTTCTGGGATAGCTCTCTCAGCCCCACCCACCTCACAGGGTGTCTGTTGTGGTGAAGGAAGGGAAAGGAGATTGTAGGCTACTCTGAGACTCTGTCCTTCAAAGGGCAGCTTCTGGGATAGCTCTCTCAGCCCCACCCACCTCACAGGGTGTCTGTTGTGGGGGAGGAAGGGAAAGGAGATTGTAGGCTACTCCGAGACTCTGTCCTTCAAAGGGCAGCTTCTGGGATAGCTCTCTCAGCCCCACCGCCTCACATGGTGTCTGTTGTGGGGGAGGAAGGGAAAGGAGATTGTAGGCCGCTCTGAGACTCTGTCCTTCAAAGGGCAGCTTCTGGGATAGCTCTCTCAGCCCCACCGCCTCACAGGGTGTCTGTTGTGGGGGAGGAAGGGAAAGGAGATTGTAGGCTGCTGAGACTCTGTCCTTGAAAGTGCAGCTTCTGGGATAGCTCTCTCAGCCCCACCGCCTCACAGGGTGTATGTTATGGGGGAGGAAGGTAAAAGGCGTTTGTAAGCCACTCGGAGAAGAGCCCTGTGGCGCAGAGTGATAAAACTGCAGTACTGCAGTCCAAGCCCTCTGCTCACGACCTGAGTTCGATCCCGGTGGAAGCTGGGTTCAGGTAGCCGGCTAAAGGTTGACTCAGCCTTCCATTCTTCTGAGGTTGGTAAATGTGTACTCAACTTGTTTGGTGGGGGGGGGAAGCATAGATGACTGGGGAAGGCAATGGCCAACCACCCCGTAAAAAGTCTGCTGTGAAAACGTCGTGATGCGACGTCACCCGAGAGTCGGAAACGACTGGTGCTTGCACAGGGGACTGCCTTTACCTTTTTAAAGCCACTCAGAGTCTCTGATTCAGAGAGAAGAGTGGGATATAAATCTGTATTCGTCTTCTTCTTTTTGGGAAAGAGGCGGGGCAAGTTGCAGCCGTCAGCAGCGTGTGTAAAATCCGGCAGAAGCGCTGCGGGGAAAAGGAGCATGAAACTGCGCCAAGGCTAGTGGTGAATCGGTCTGATCTTTCCCATCACCAACTGCCTGATCCCTTGAACTGGGAGTGCTGGGGATTGAACTCAAAGCCTTCTACATGACAAGCAGATACTCTGCCACTGAGCTATGGTCCCTCCCCTACAGAGGCCAGGCAGAGACGTCAGAAAAGTGGCTCGACAAGATTTTATTTAATTTTTTTGCACTGCACCTTTTTCCCCAGTGGGGGACCCAAAGCAGCATCCAGCCTTCTCCTCTCTTCCATTTTATCCCCACAACAACCCAGCAAGGTAGGTCAGGCTGACCGATTGGGACTGGACCAAGATCGCCCAGTAAGCTCCCATGGCACAAGTGGAGATTTGAACTCAGATCTGCCACATACTATCCCAGGGGTGGCCAAACTGTGGCTTGGGAGCCACGTGCGGCTCTTACACACATATTGTGTGGCTCTTGAAGCCCCCACCCCACCCCATTGGCCAGCTTGGAGAAGGCATTTGTCTCTTTAAAACTCTTCTCCAAGCCAAGCCAATCAGCAGCTTGGAAAATGGATTTCAAATTAAAGTTGCTTTCTTTCCACTTCTCCATCCATCCATCCATCCATCTCTCTCTCTCTCCTTTCTCCCTCCCTTGCAGCTCTCAAACATCTGACTATTCTACGTGGCTCTTACATTAAGCAAGTTTGGCCACCCCTGTACTAGCCTAACATTCTTCACCACTACGCCACACTGGTATGGGGTGGCGCTTCATTATACCCCAGAATTCCTTGCCTGTCCCTTTGTCTAGCAAATCTATGACAAAACCAAGAGTCATTTCTGGAAACGGGTCCAATGGCCATCGTTTCCACAAGCTGCAAGACTTCCTTAGGGCACTGGGTCTGATATTATTAACCTTCTCAATTATAACATTAGAAACCTGCGTTGGTCCTGAATTTACTAACTTTGATCGTTCTCACTAAAAACCGGACTCACCATGCTCGGGGCTAGCCTATCTCAGATTACCTATTGGTGATACAGGAGTTCAGGGACTGGAATAACCAGGGCTTTTTTTGTAGCAGGAACTCCTTTGCATATTAGGCCACACCTCCCTGATGTAGCCCATCCTCCAAGAGCTTACAGGGCTCTTCATACAGGGCCTACTGGAAGCTCCAGGAGGATTGGCTACATCAGGAGGTGTGTGGCCTAATATGCAAAGAAGTTCCTGCTACAATAAAAGCCCTGATATTAGGCCACACCCCCCGATGTAGCCAATCCTCCAAGAGCTTACAGGGCTCTTCTTACAGGGCCTACTGCAAGCTCCAAGAGGATAGGCTACATCAGGGGGGTGCGGCCTAATAGGCAAAGGAGTTCCTGCTACAATAAAAGCCCTGATATTAGGCCACACCCCCCCGATGTAGCCAATCCTCCAAGAGCTTACAGGGCTCTTCATACAGGGCCTACTGCAAGCTCCAGGAGGATAGGCTACATCAGGGGGGTGCGGCCTAATAGGCAAAGAAGTTCCTGCTACAATAAAAGCCCTGATATTAGGCCACACCCCCCCGATGTAGCCAATCCTCCAAGAGCTTACAGGGCTCTTCATACAGGGCCTACTGCAAGCTCCAGGAGGATAGGCTACATCAGGGGGGTGCGGCCTAATAGGCAAAGAAGTTCCTGCTACAATAAAAGCCCTGATATTAGGCCACACACCCCCGATGTAGCCAATCCTCCAAGAGCTTACAGGGCTCTTCATACAGGGCCTACTGCAAGCTCCAGGAGGATAGGCTACATCAGGGGGGTGCGGCCTAATAGGCAAAGAAGTTCCTGCTACAATAAAAGCCCTGATATTAGGCCACACCCCCCGATGTAGCCAATCCTCCAAGAGCTTACAGGGCTCTTCATACAGGGCCTACTGCAAGCTCCAGGAGGATAGGCTACATCAGGGGGGTGCGGCCTAATAGGCAAAGGAGTTCCTGCTACAAAAAAAAAGCCCTGGGAATAACAGATATCATTTTTGGCCAAAAAAGCAACTCATTGTGCAGGAGGGGGCTTACAGATTAGGGTGTTAGCGCCGGGTGGGTGGGCGGGTGGAGATTAAATCTTCCTTCCCACATCGAATAAACTCCTGCCCTTGTGACTCCCTTCCTGCCACCCCTGTTTAAAACATTGTGTGTGTGGGGGGGTGTTATTTCTGATAAAAGGAAATGACACAACAGCAAGAGTTAACCCCCTCCCAGCACCACAATCCAATCCGGACTCCCCCCTTCCCCGGGACAATGCTGGGTTTTTGCTTTTTTTGGAGCCAATACTACGTCTCGAGTTCCAGCTGGGTAATTCCGGCATGACGTTCGGCCCCGCAATATGGAGGAAGGACAGCACTCCTATGTATTGCTTGTGAATTTCACTACAGGCTGTCCTCGGAAACTGAAGAAGGGGGGAGAGAGAGACACCGTCGCACGAGGCTTTCTACTGCACTCAGCCTGCGGTTTTGCAACATCAGCAATTCCGGGCTGGCAAGAGAGATTCTCTCTCTCTCTCTCTGATCCCACCAACCTGTGCAGGAACAGCCCCCCCCCCCCTTTGCTGCAGGCTGCGGAGGGATCAGACGCATTTTCTCACTGCTGGGAGATTATGAACCACAGAGCAGGGATGAATTAGGTTCCCCCAAGTCTCCTCCTTCCAGGAGAGGTCAAATCAATCCCACAACCCTGAGCATTCACCCCCTCCCGGTAATGGGCAATCAATCCCACATCTTTCTTTCTTTCTTTCTTTCTTTCTTTCTTTCTTTCTTTCTTTCTTTCTTTCTTTCTTTCTTTCTTTCTTTCTTTCTTTCTTTCTTTCTTTCTTTCTTTCTTTCTTTCTTTCTTCCTTTCTTTCTTTCTTTCCAGCTGGAACGCACAGAAATGCAGTTCTGGCTGGCTTGGCATCAGGGGGTGTGGCCTGATATGGAAATGAGTTCCTGCTGGGCTTTTTCTACAAAAAAAGCCCTGTGTGGAACAATGGAGATGTCAGGGGGTGTGGCCTAATATGCAAATGAGTTCCTGCTGGGCCTCCTCTACATAAAAAGCCCCGTGCGGAACAATGGTGATGTCAGGGGGTGTGGCCTAATACGCAAATGAGTTCCTGCTGAGTTTGTCCTAACTAAAAAAGCCCCACGTGGAACAAGGGAGGCGGAAGGGGGTGTGGCCTAATATGCAAACGAGTTCCTGCTGGGCCTCTTCTATCTAAAAAGCCCTATGTGGAACAATGGTGATGTTAGGGGGTGCGGCCTAATATGCAAATGAGTTCCTGCTGGGTTTTTCCTTCCCAAAAAGCCTTGTGTGGAACAATGGAGACGTCAGGGGGTGTGGGCTAATATGCAAATGAGTTCCAGCTGGGCTTCCTCTACCAAAAAAAGTCCATCTCACTACTAACCAGGGCCAACTTCACTTAGCTTCCAAGATTTGATTAGAGAGGGCTCGCTGGGGCTCTCTCAGCTCAAGGCAAAGACCAACAGAGGTGGTTGGCCACTGCCCCAGCCTTCCTTCATGGTCTCCCACCCAACTGCTAACCAAGGCTGACCTGGCTGACCTTCTGAAGTCAAGAACCTTACCTGCCTCCCCCGCCCCCAGGTGAAAACGACGGAGGCCGTGTCCAGCTCTCGCACCCCCTTTGTGTTTCCAGCCCACGTGACGGATGATCCACCGCCTTCCCAGCGGTGCCACGCCCCCTGCCAGGTGCCTGGCACAAGCCCCCACCCTTCTTCCCCAGCTGCACCGCTCATTGACACAGCTTTCCAACTCGCAGCCCCTCCGGGTGTGATCGGGCTGGCAACTCTTCCCCGCTGAGCACATTTGTGCAGTCTGGGGCAACATCCCTGAAGCCTGCCGGCCAGGGGGAAACAAAACAACGCCCTCTCCACAAAAACCCCCACCTCTATATTCAAAATCAGTCCCTGAAACTGTGGGGGGGGGCAGGCAGAGAGGAGAATAGTTGCTGCCTTTCCACCACACCTTCAACTGAAGCGGTGCTTAACGGCCAGTGCCAGGTGCCAAGTATGCAAGGGGGGGGGGGAGAGGAGGAAGAGAAATCCCATTGGCCGGCAGCCATCATGTGAAGAGAGCCAGCCAATCCTATCCGGCCAAGCCGAGAGGGAAAGTGGGGGGAGGAGGGGAAACGGGGTTTAGATTCGGCCTGCAAACTTGCTTCCTGCCAAGGTTTCCCCCCACCTCCCTTTCTTTTCATTGGCATTTAACATTTTTTTTAAAAAAAGCTCTCCTGAGGGTGCTTGGAGAGCTGCCAGTTGAGATCCTGGCAGGACTTGCTCAGCAAAAACCGGAGAATCAGAGCCAAAACACGGAGATGGAATCCGGGACGAGAAGGGACTGGGAACTGGGGGATTAATCTGAAGCAGGAGACCAGAACTCTGGTTTTAAACGGCGCTCGACAGCAAAACAGAACTTCCATATTCAGCGCAGTGTACCTCTGAGTTACAGATGCCAAGGGTCATTCATGGGGGGGACCATAGCTGCTTCTAGACCCTCCCCCTGTCTAGGCATTCATGTAGCATGTGTTCAAACCAGGGCTTTTTCTGTAGCAGGAGCTCCTTTGCATATTAGGCCACACCTCCCTGATGTAGCCAATCCTCCAAGAGCTTACAAAGCTCTTTTTTGTAAGCTGTCGGAGGATTGGCTACATCAGGGGTGTGTGGCCTAATATGCAAAGAAGTTCCTGCTACAAGAAAAGCCGATATTAGGCCACACACCCTTGATGTAGCCAATCCTCCTGGAGCTTACAGTAGGCCCCTGTATGAAGAGCCCTGTAAGCTCGTGGAGGATTGGCTACATCAGGGAGGTGTGGCCTAATATGCAAAAGAGTTCCTGCTAGAAAAAAAGCCCTGGTTAAAACAAGCATTTGTGGAAAAGAAAGATCCTGCTTTTAAGCTGAATTGACTTTAAAACTAAATGGAACTTCCAAGATCAGTAGCAGAATACCTGTGAGAACTGGGATCAACCAGTGGGAGGTGGTGGTAAGGGGGGGTTTGCCTGACCCCTTTGCTGGAGTCAGTTGCCCAACCATTGCTGGAAACCAGGGGTGGAATTCTAGCGGGAGCTCCTTTGCATATTAGGCCGCAGCCCCCTGATGTAGCCAATCCTCCCAGAGCTTGCAAGGCTCTTTTTTGTAAGCTGTTTTAGGATTGGCTACATCAGGGGCGTGTGGCCTAATATGCAAAGGAGCTCCTGATAGAATTCCACCCCTGCTGGAAACAACACTGTTAGGATGAATAAACTGTGCACAGACACACAAAGGGTGCGACAGACATCGAAGGAGAGCGGCAGCTCTACCCGGCCAGACGACTCTTAACATCCTAATAAAGACGTGCCTTCCTGGGCGGAGAGGCCGTACAGGCATTCAAGGGCAGAGATAGCCTGCAGGTGCAGTCTATCCTAAATCCCAGCTGCCAAGGGGACAAGCCAGGAAGGACTTCTGTTTGTTGGGCTCCCCCCAGAGGCTACTGGATGAGAAGGACCACAAGTTTGAGGCAGCCCGGGTGGGTCGCGAAACGGCTCCGAGAAAGGTCCTCTTGCACTCACCTGGGCCTGATAGATGCTGCCAGGATCCCGTGGTCCTAATCCCACGAAGCGGTTCGCAGGGGGTGTGCCTGGGGCGGAGTAGGCTGTAGGGAGGAGGGCAGCGGGAAAGGGGAAGAAAGAAACAAAGACTATTTTTCAAACTCAATCAATGCCCAGGTCGACGCCGAATCCCGCTCCCGATCTAGGGGTGGGCAGACGTCCCCCTGCCTCCTAGCCCCGGTCCTTTCCCGCTCTAAAATCCTAGTCTTGGTTTAACTAGGGACATTTCTAAAATTTAACCTCGGGAGAGGAGCAAGCGCAGACAGCCCCAGTTTCCAGTCCCTTCGTTGCACTAGCGTCCTCCCCACCACCACGCTGCCAATGGGGGTCAAGCACATGGGTCCGTCACCGTAAGCACAGAAACCCAGATGCAAAGGCATTCAGACTCTTTGCATGTGGCATTTTGCTAACATGCATGTGCACCGCATGGAACGAGCGAAACGGCTGGAGAAATTATTACGTGCACTCGGTACGTTTTTTTTTTGTAGCAGGGACTCTTTTGCATATTAGGCCACACCTCCCTGATGCAGCCAATCCTCCTGGAGCTTACAGTTAGGCCCTGTCCGAAGAGCCCTGTAAGCTCTTGGCGGGCTCTCCTTCCTTGGAGGTTTTTAAACACAGGCTAGATGGCCATCTGACAGCGATGAAGATCCTGTGAATTCGGGGTCGGTAATTGTGGGTTTCCTGCATTGTGCAGGGGGTTGGACTAGATGACCCTGGAGGACCCTTCCAACTCTAGGATTCTTGGAGGATTGGCTACATCAGAGGGGTGCGGCCTAATATGCAAAGGAGTTCCTGCTATTAAAAAAGAACCGGGTACGTTCACATTTTCGCTATGCGATCTGACCATCAGGAAAGAGGGACACGGGGAGATGTGAATGAAGGCGGAGAGCCGAAATCTGTGGCAGACAGTAGTAGAAGAAGAAGAGCTGGCTTTATACCCCACCTTTTACTACCCAAAGGAGTCTTAGACTGATTTTGTACTAGGCTTGTTCCAGATGGAAAGCCCTTTTGCTCCTGAGGTTTCTCTCCATTTTTGCACAAGTCGGCCCACCGCTTTTCCATAGCAAGCAAGATCTTCTGACAAGCAGTTTCTGCTTGCTGCAGAAAAGCGGTGAGCCAACTTGCAGCTCCAGGGCAATTTGTGCAAAAAAAGAGAGCAGCCCTGGGGGCGAAAGGGCTCTCCTCCACCCGGAACAAGCCTAGTGCAAAATCTGTCTCCGAGAGGCTTCCAATCTCTTTCCCTTCCTCCCCCACCACAGACACCCTGTGAGGCGGGTGGGGCTGAGAGGGCTCTCCCAGAAGCTGCCCTTTCAAGGACAGAGTCTCAGAGCGGCATACAATCTCCTTTCCCTTCCTCCCCCACCACAGACACCCTGTGAGGCAGGTAGGGCTGAGAGAGCTCTCCCAGAAGCTGCCCTTTCAAGGACAGAGTCTCAGAGGGGCCTACAATCTCCTTTCCCTTCCTCCCCCACAACAGACACCCTGTGAGGTGGGTGGGGCTGAGAGAGCTCTCCCAGAAGCTGCCCTTTCAAGGACAGAGGCTCAGAGCGGCCTACAATCTCCTTTCCCTTCCTCAGCCACCACAGACACCCTGTAAGGTGGGTGGGGCTGAGAGGGTTCTCACAGCAGCTGCCCTTTCAAGGACAAAGGCTCAGAGCGGCCTACAATCTCCTTTCCTTTCCTCCCCCACAACAGACACCCTGTGAGGTGGGTGGGGCTGAGAGGGCTCTGAGAGCACTGCTCTGGAGAGAACAGCACTGAGAGAGCTGCGACTGTCCCAAGGTCACCCAGCTGGCTGCCGTGTAGAGGAGGAGGGGGGGAATCAAACGTGGTTCTCCAGATAAGAGTCCACCGCTCTTAACCACTGCACCAAGCTGGCTCTAGAAGCATGCCCTCTGTCCCAAATTCAGAAAACGATCCAAAGGGAATCTAGCAGGATCGGTCTTGTGCCTATTCAAAAACAAAGCCAGATACAATCTAGAGACAAACTCCAAGAACTCCCAGCTCTTCTCCAATCTTGATTGCACAGAGGGTGGTTTGAAAGATAAACACCTGGCTGCAGTGTAGCATTTCTTCTTAACCGAAAAAGCTTACACTGGATTTTTTTCCCGCCTGAACTATTCAAGGCCCTGCATTTCTTCCATCCCAGAGCTGCCTCTGTATGCCACGGAAAGTGAAGCATCGTTTGCGAACGGCTTCAGAGGCTTAAACATTTTATTTGGTGTTGCCCTGGGGTTCTGAGAACGGACCGATTTCTTTCGTTGCTAACCTGAAAACTAGTAACGTGCTTTCAAAACAAAGAAGAAGAATTGCAGATTTATACCACGCCCTTCTCCCTGAATCAGAGACTCAGAGCGGCTTACAATCCCCTATATCTTCTCCCCCCACAACAGACACCCTGTGAGGTGGGTGGGGCTGAGAGGGCTCTCCCAGAAGCTGCCAATTCAAGGACAGAGTCGCAGAGCGGCCTACAATCTCCTTTCCCTTCCTCCCCCACAACAGACACCCTGTGAGGTGGGTGGGGCTGAGAGGGCTCTCCCAGAAGCTGCCCTTTCAAGGACAACTCTGTGAGAAGTATGACTGACCCAAGACCACTGCAGCAGCTGCAAGTGGAGGAGTGGGGAATCAAACTTTCTTTGTAGCAGGAACTCCTTTGCATATTAGGCCACACCCCCTTGATGTAGCCAGGCCCTGTCCCAAAAGCCCCGCAAGCTCCAGGAGGATTGGCTACATCAAGGGGGTGTGGCCTTATATGCAAAGGAGTTCCTGCTACAAAGTAAGCCCTGGCAAAAGCTCATATCCTGCCACCAATTTTGTTAAAGTCTTTGAGGCGTTACCAGACTCTTGCTCTTTTCTACTCTTTCCCATTCTGATATGGTAGTTTCCTCTCTGGAGCTGAGAGTTCAAATCCTGCTCACTTCCCTGCCTTTTGGTTCTTTAAAGGTAAAGATAGTCCCCTGTGCAAGCACCAGTCGTTTCCGACTCTGGGGTGACGGTGCTTTCACAACGTTTTCACGGTAGACTTTTTACAGGGTGGTTTGCCATTGCCTTCCCCAGTCTTCTACACTCCCCACCCCACCCCGGCAAGCTGGGTACTCATTTTACCGACCTCGGAAGTATGGACGGCTGAGTCAACCTCGAGCCGGCTACCTGAACCCAGCTTCCACCAGGATTGAACTCAGGTCGTGAGCAGAGTTTGGACTGCAATACCACAGCTCACCACTCTGCGCCACGGGGCTCTTTGGTCCTTTACCGGTTCGTTATTTCTAAGCAGCCTTTCACGCAAATGATTCTCAAAGCAAATAACTGCGGCTAAAGTAAATTAAAACCATAGCGATAAAAGCAGAGGGGAAAGTAAACCTTCCCAGCTAGCAGCCAGCCAAACATTGGCCAACGAAGCCAAATAAAATTAAGCAACCATTTTAAGCAGCCAGATCCTGTTGAAATAGATAGTGAAAGTCTGTTTTAAAAGGTCCGAGGGAGGAATCTCAGCAAGCAGCTGTTTCTGTGCTCTAGAGGTCAACACTGAAATTAACCGGTAACAAAAATAAAAATCTATTGTCCCCGGTGTGTTCTAATGTTGGAGACAGGGTTTTCAATATGCCAGAGTTTCAGGGGACAGAGTGTCCTTTTAAGGAATTGCTTTTGGGGGAGGCACGATTTTGAGCTTCAGGGATTTCAGCACCTGAAAAGAATGCCCTGTTGAAAAAATTCTGACCAATTTCCCACTAGGGTTGTTCTGGCATTGCAGCACTTCCCACCGCCCACGATGCTTCCATCCGATTTTGCACAAGTTGCCGCAGGGCTGTGACCTGACCCACCTCTTTCCGGTGGCAAGCGAGGTCCTCTGGAAACCAGGTTCTGCTTGCTGCTGGAAAGGGGCGGGGCAGGTCGCAGCCTCGCGGCAGCTTGTGCAAAATCGGGGGGAAGTGTTGGGGGGAAAAGAAGAAGATATTGGATTTATATCTTGCCCTCCACTCCAAATCTCAGAGTGGCTCACAATCTCCTTTATCTCCCTCCCCCACAGCAGACACCCTGTGAAGTGGGTGGGGCTGAGAGAGCTCTCACAGAAGCTGCCCTTTCAAGGACAGAGTCCCAGAGTGGCTTACAATCTCCTTTACCTCCCTCCCCCCACAACAGACACCCTGTGAGGTGGGTAGGGCTGAGAGGGCTCTCCCAGAAGCTGCCCTTTCAAGAACAGAATCTCAGAGCGGCCTACCATCTCCTTTATCTCCCTCCCCCACAACAGACACCCTGTGAGGCAGGTGGGGCTGAGAGGACTCTCAGAGCAGCTGCCCTTTCAAGAACAGAGGCTCAGAGCGGCCTACCATCTCCTTTATCTCCCTCCCTCACAACAGACACCCCGTGAGGTGCGTGGGGCTGAGAGGACTCTCACAGCAGCTGCCCTTTCAAGGACAGAGTCTCAGAGCGGCCTACCATCTCCTTTATCTCCCTCCCCCACAACAGACACCCTGTGAGGTGGGTGGGGCTGAGAGAGCTCTCCCAGAAGCTGCCCTTTCAAGAACAGAGGCTCGGAGCGGCCTACCATCTCCTTTATCTCCCTCCCACACAACAGACACCCTGTGAGGTGGGTGGGACTAGAGAGGGCTCTCACAGCAGCTGCCCTTTCAAGGACAACCTCTGCCAGGGCTATGGCTGACCCAAGGCCATTCCAGCAGGTTCTAGTGGAGGAGTGGGGAATCAAACCTGGTTCTCCCAGATAAGAGTCTGCACACTTAACCACTACACCAAACTGGCTCTCAATGCCGCCAAAGACAGTCAAAGAGCTCCGATGCTGGAACTAGCCTAGTGGGGAATTGGTCTCTCTCTCTTTCTCTCTCTCTCTCTGTGCGTTAAGTGCCATTGACTCCCTCCTGACTCATGTGAATTGACCACCTCCAAAGGATCCTGTTGTTAAAAGCCTTGTTCAGGTCTTGCGAACTGCGGGCCGCGGCTTCCTTGCAGCACCAGATTAAACCCCGCGGAGGCCCCAAGGCAGTCAAAACCTCGGGGGCCCCCTTGCAAACTGTCTCAGAGCCTGAGGGCCCGCCTCACTGCCCGTGGTCCCCGCTGCAGCCTCCAACGCCCCTTCGACAAAGCTGCAGGGGAGAGGGAGAGAGAGGCAAATCGGGTGACAACGCCAGCAGCAGCCGCACCAGGCAAGCTGGGCAGAGAGCGGCTCAGGCGCTGGTTGTGTGTGCAGACTGGGAGGGCTGCAAGCAGGGGGGAAACTGGGGGGGGGGGACTAGCCCAGGGCCCCCAAAGGCGTGGGGGCCCATAGGGCAGTGTTGACTCTGCTTCCTTGATTGAGACCGTCCGTCTCCTGTTAGGTCTTCCTCTTTTCCTGCTGCCCTCTCAGCTTTTCCTAGCGTGGCCGTCTTTTGATTTGATGTGGAGGAACCCTCTCGTGAAATTTAAAAAAGGAACCTCTCTTCTGTGGCCCTTTAAAGTCCTAAAATTCAAATAGGGAAAGAAGGCCGTGTGACTTACTGGGGCCACAGCGGAACCTCAAACCGCAGTCCTGGATCGCCATGGGGTCAGTGGATCCCCTCCGTTCTTTACTTGGCCTTCACAAACACGGCTACCCCAGCAGGGCTCTTTTTCTAGCAGGAGCTTCTCTGCATATCAGGCCACGCCCCCCCTGATGTAGCCAATCCTCCAAGAGCTTAGAGGGCTCTTCGTACAGGGCCTACTGGAAGCTCCAGGAGGATTGGCTACATCAGGGGGGAGTGGCCTAATAGGCAAAGGAGGTCCTGCTAGAATTCCTTACAGGGCTCTTCGTACAGGGCCTACTGGAAGCTCCAGGAGGATTGGCTACATCAGGGGTGTGTGGCCTAATAGGCAAAGGAGGTCCTGCTAGAATTCCTTACAGGGCTCTTCTCACAGGGCCTACTGGAAGCTCCAGGAGGATTGGCTACATCAGGGGTGTGTGGCCTAATAGGCAAAGGAGGTCCTGCTAGAATTCTTTACAGGGCTCTTCGTACAGGGCCTGCTGTAGGCTCCAGGATGACTGGTTACATCAGGGGGTGTGGCCTAATAGGCAAAGGAGGTCCTGCTAGAATTCCTTACAGGGCTCTTCGTACAGGGCCTGCTGTAAGCTCCAGGAGGATTGGCTACATCAGGGGGTGTGGCCTAATATACAAAGGAGTTCCTGCTAGAATTCCTTACAGGGCTCTTCGTACAGGGCTACTGTAAGCTCCAGGATGACTGGTTACATCAGGGGGGCGTGGCCTAATACGCAGAGGAGCTCCTGCTAGAAAAAGAGGCCAGCCTACGCTATGGTTCGTTCTAGGCTTGCCAATCCCCAGGTCCCAGAGGGAGTTCTTCCCCTTTCCCAGTCTCCTTCCCACCCCCAGTCAGCTGGCCGGAGGGGGGAAGCCCCTCCCCCAAAGCCACCATGTGGTTTTTTTCCCCTCCGGAGGCTCCAGTCTCTGATTGAAAGGCTTCATATGAACATATGAAGCTGCCTTATACTGAATCAGACCCTTGGTCCATCAAAGTCAGTATTGTCTTTTCAGACTGCAGCGGCTCTCCAGGGTCTCAAGCTGAGGTTTTTCACACCTATTTGCCTGGACCCTTTTTTGGAGATGCCAGGGATTGAACCTGGGACCTTCTGCTTCCCAAGCAGATGCTCTACCACTGAGCCACCGTCCCTTCCTCTTGGGATGGGGTGTCTGTGTTACTTGGAAGAAGTTGGCTGCAACTCGTGAGTAGAGAGGCCAATCCCTCACTTCAGAGTTGCCAGAAAATGGGGCGGGCGGGGGGGGAGGGGAGGAACGTCTGCTGAGCACTTCATTATTCCCTATGTGGATGTCGATTCTCATTGGATATAATGGGGAATTGATCTGGAGGTTTCAGGGGCTCTGGGGGAGCTGTTGTTTGAGGTAGAGGCACCAAATTTTCAGTATAGTATCTAGTGCCTCTCCCCAAAGTACCCCCCAAGTTTCAAAACGATTGGACCAGGGGATCCAATTCTATGAGCCCCCAAAGAAGGTGCCCCTCTCCTTCATTATTTCCTATGGAAGGAAGACGTTTAAAAAGGTGTGCTGTCCCTTTAAATGTGATGGCCAGAACTCCCTTAGAGTTCAATTGTGCTTGTCACACCCTTGTTCCTGGCTCCGCCCCCAATGTCTCCTGGCTCCACCCCAAAGTCTCCTGGCTCCGCCCCCAATGTCTCCTGGCTCCACCCCCAATGTCTCCTGGCTCCACCCCCAAAGTCTCCTGGCTCCACCCTCAAAGTCCTCAAATATTTCTTGAATTGGACTTGGCAACCCTAGTTGGTTCACATTTCATTTTTTCCCTCCACCCTTCCTTCTGGAGGTCCCAAATTGGGTGCCCCCTTGTGACTTAGTGACATTATCAGTGCAGGGAGGGGTGCCAAAAGTTAGCCTTTTCTAGGTAACTAACTAGGGTTGCTATGTCCCCAGCTTCCTGTCATAACCCAGAAGTAACATCATCAAAACGGTGGCGCGTGTGTGGGGCCACTGTAGGCATTTCCAGGAAAACTCTATGGTTTTCGTAGACACCTGAGCCATCTCGAAGGTAAAAACTCTACGGTGCCATAGAGTTTCCCCTCCCAAATGGCTAGAGAGTCCGGAAGTTCTCCCCGCCGGACCTATAACTAACATGAATTTGAGCGGACTTTGGAGGATGGTGGAAGACAGGAGGGCCTGGCGTGACTTGGTCCAGGGGGTCTCAAAGAGTCGGACTCGACTGTGCGACTGAACAACGACAACAAAAGGGTGCCAGACAGCCTACGGCTAGCCTTGCGGAGGCAGAGCCTGCCCTGGCCCCAAAAGCCAGAGAATGACTGCTAGGCTGCTGTGCCCAGATGTGGATTCCCAGTGGCAAAATGCAGCCAGCCAGGGCATCACAGAGCTTCAGAAGTCTTCAGAAGCCTGCCGTCCCCACAGAAGGAAGGGCAGGGACTGTTAAGTCATGCCTCCTGTCCCATTTCTCTTATTTAAAAAAACATTAAAGGGCCATTGGTAGGAGGCCGTGCCTAAACCCAAATAGAATCCTGAAGTTTTGAGAGAACTTTTTCTTACTCCTGGAGTTCCAAGAGGGATTTGTTTTTAATTTGAGCCAAAAAGGCAAATTTCAGGTATAATTTTGCCTTGGGTATTCCAGATGCACGCTCCTATCGGACATCATCGAGTCCCTGATTTGCACACAGTCGGTCCTGGGTTCAAATCCACGTGTCTCCTGTGGAAGAGTGCCCGGTAACTAGGTGGTGGCCATTCTTCACCGGAGAGGCGGAGAACAGCTGCCCAGTTTGGCTGCAAAAAGAAACTTGTGGGCGGGAGGAGTCATCGTAATGATTGGGACGCTAAGAAAGGTGCTGTTAACTCTTTGACCAATTTTGCACTCACCTTACGCCGCTCTCACGTTCGTCTTCTCGGCGTGGCTCCCTTCCAATTTCCCACTAACTGCCCAGAGGCTGTGGCAAAGATCGGTGTTTTCGTACAGCAAACAGAAACTGGTTTTTAGCGGTTTCCGTTTGCTGCGTGAAAATGAATATCCTTGCTGCAGCCGCAGGGCAGATAGTGGGAAATCAGCGCTGAGAAGACAAACGTGAGAGCGGCGTAAGGTGAGTGGGAAATCAGTCTTCGTCTCCCTTTCCCTGCCAGAAAATATCCACTTCAGGAATGAAAAAAGGCACGACGATATCTATTTTCCCTGATAGGAATTCAAGACGCTAGGGGTGCGCTTTTAAGTCAAGAAACGGCATGGAAGTTAACCCCTGGTCCCTGGGGTCACGGGCAATGTTCCTTCTAAGCTAGCTCACAGATTTTTAGCCTCCAGCTAACACATTTTTGTCTTCGCTCAGGAAGGATGACCCCAGAGCACAATAATTGAGGCAGTAAGCTCACAACTTTCATGCCAGTAGCTCACAAAGTAGAATTTTTGCTCACAAGACTCTGCAGCCTAAAGGGAACACCGGTCGCCGAGCCCTCCCCGGTTCTGAGTTCGAAAGGGGGGGGAAAGGGTAGCAACGCACACCACCCCAGTTTGCAACGCTGGTAAATTTGCTGTTTCAAGGTTGCCCCAGTCGCTTTTCAGCCAAGGACAGGTAGGGAACCAGCAACGGCCCATGAATGTGCCTTGGGGAGAAGTCTAAGGAAGATAGACCCCTGCAGAGAAGACAAACTCTGCTCCACCCTGATGTATGCTGTCATGAGGACCAGAAACTTGCTTTGCGCATGAAGGCAGAGATTTCTCAAACGTATCAAATCCGGCACCAGAAACTTATAATCTCCGCCTCCCCCAACTTTACACATAGGGTTGCCAATCCCCAGGTGGGGGCAGGGGATCCCCCAGTTTGGAAGCCCTCCCCCAACTTCAGGGTCATCAGAAAGCAGGGAGGGGGAGGGAAATGTCTGCTGGGCACTCCATTATTCCCTTTGGAGACCAATTCCCATAGGCTATAATGGAGAATTGATCCACAGGTAACTGGGGCTCTGGGGGGACTGTTTTTTGAGTTAGAGGCACCAAATTCTCACCATATCATCCAGTGTCTCTCCCCAAAATACCCTCCAACTTTCAAAAAGATTGGACCAGGGGGTCCAATTTTATGAGCCCCCAAAGAAGGTCCTTCATTATTTCCAATGGAGGGAAGGCATTTTAAAAGTGGGCAGCCCCTTTAAATGTGATGGCCAGAACTCCTTGTGGAGTTCCATGATGTTTGTCACAACCGAGCTCCTGGCTCCACTCCCAATGCCTCCTGGCTCCGCCTCCCAAGACTCCTGGCTCCACCCCCAAAGTCCTCACCAGTGTTCCCTCCAAGCTGAGTGAGCGTGAGCTAGCTCACAGATTTTTAGCCTCCAGCTCACACATTTTTGTCTTCGCTCAGGCAAAATGGTCCCAGAGCACAGTAATTTATACAGCAGCTCACAACTTTAATGCCAATTCACAACTTTACTACTTTACAATTCACAACTTTACTACTAGTAGCCAGGGCTTTTTTTGAGCAGGAACACACAGGAACACTGCTCCGGCTGGCTTGGTGACAGGGGGTGTGGCCTAGTATGCAAATAATTTCATGCTGGTTTTTTTCCTACAAAAAGCCCCATGTGAAACAATGGTGCCATCAGGGTGTGTGGCCTAGTATGCAAATAAATCCATGCTGGGCTTTTTCCTACAAAAAGCCCTATGGGAAACAATGGTGCCATCAGGGGGTGTGTCCTAGTATGCAAATAATTTCATGCTGGGGTTTTTCCTACAAAAAGCCCTATGTGAAACAATGGTGCCATCAGGGGGTGTGGCCTAGTATGCAAATAAATTCATGCTGGGGTTTTTCCTACAAAAAGCCCTATGTGAAACAATGGTGCCATCAGGGGGTGTGGCCTAGTATGCAAATAAATTCATGCTGGGCTTTTCCCTACAAAAAGCCCTATGTGAAACAATGGTGCCATCAGGGGGTGTGGCCTAGTATGCAAATGAGTTCCTGCTGGGCCTTTTCCTACAAAAAGAGTCCTGCTGGTAGCTCACAAAAGTAGAAATTTTGCTCACAATACTGCAGCTTAGAGGGAACACTGGACTCCCCAGATATTTCTGGACCTGGCAACCCTATTTACGCAATACCTCGCCACCGATACACACACACACAAGACATGCCCCCCCCTCCAATTATATTCCAAATGCAGCAGCAGCAGCCACTCCTCCAAGTTCTGCAAAATGTATGACTTTCCCCAAGGTCAAGGAGTGATTCTGGGTCAACGGAAAGGAGACTCTCCGCCCAATCCTTCTGTCGTTTGTATATAGAGGGAGGAAAATAAAGGGAAGCAGAATGAGGCAGGGAAGCGAACGAAATGATTCCCCAGTCTTGATATCTGGCCTAGTTTTCCTCAGAGCGAAGGACCAAGGAAAGACTCCAAATCACCTGATCCTGAACAGGAAAAAAAAGCACAGAGCTTTGCAAGACCTTTGTTTCGATGCAACTGCAGATAAAGAAAACAAGCTGTGCACTAATAGAGGGGAGGGGGGGGACATCTTGCATCCATTAAGGTGGAACTGCAGGGATACGGGTAGGGTTGCCGAGTCAAATTCAAGAAATATCTGGGGTCTTTGGGGGTGGAGCCAGAAGACTTTGGGGGTGGAGCCAGGAGACATCGGGGCGGAGCCAGGAACAAGGGTGTGACAAGCATAATTGAACTCCAAGGGAGTTCTGGCCATCACATTTAAAAGGACAGCAGACCTTTTTAAATGACTTCCTTCCATAGGAAATAATGAAGGATAGGGGCACCTTCTTTTGGGGCTCATAGAATTGGACCCCATGGTCCAATCGTTTTGAAACTTGGCGGATACTTTGGAGAGAGTCACTAGATACTATACTGAAAATTTGGTGCCTCTACCTCAAAAAACAGCACCCTCAGAGCCCTCAAAACCTCCAGATCAATTCTCCATTATACCCTATGAGAATCGATTTCCACATAGAGAATAATGAAGTACTCAGCAGACTCCCCCCCCTGCATTTCTGGCAACACTGAAGGGGGATCGGCCTCTCTACTCACGAGTTGCTGCCAACTTCTTCAAACTAACACAGACACCCCATCCCAAGAGGAAGCCTTTCAAGCAGCGACTGAAGCCTCCGGAGGTAGAAACGCACCTGGTCCTCTGGGAGCGAAGCTCCCCCCCTCCGCCGGCCAGACTCCCCAAGGAGACGCCTGTAGCAGCCGGAAAGGATGCAAGGATTACGAGTCCCAGCATGCATCTCGCGAAGGGAGGCCGTGCCGTTTCCCCCCCCCTCCCGCTTTCACATTCTTGGAGATCGCGGGGAAAGGCTCCTAATCCAGGGGTCCCCCGGCAGGGCGGGGGGGTTGGGAACCCTAGCTTACAAATAAGAGCCTTGGAAGCTCTTGGAGGATTGGCTACATAAGGGGTGTGTGGCCTAATAGGCAAAGGAGGTCCTGCTAGAATTCCTTACAGGGCTCTTCGTACAGGGCCTACTGTAAGCTCTTGGAGGATTGGCTACATCAGGGGGGTGTGGCCTAATATGCAAAGGAGGTCCTGCTAGAATCCCTTACCGGGCTCTTCGTACAGGGCCTGCTGTAAGCTCCAGGAGGATTGGCTACATCAGGGGGTGTGGCCTAATATGCAAAGGAGGTCCTGCTAGAATTCCTTACGGGGCTCTTCTCACAGGGCCTGCTGTAAGCTCTTGGAGGATTGGCTACATCAGGGGTGTGTGGCCTAATATGCAAAGAAGGTCCTGCTAGAATCCCTTACAGGGCTCTTCGTACAGGGCCTGCTGTAAGCTCCAGGAGGATTGGCTACATCAGGGGTGTGTAGCCTAATAGGCAAAGGAGGTCCTGCTAGAATTCCTTACAGGGCTCTTCATACAGGGCCTGCTGTAAGCTCCAGGAGGACTGGCTACATCAGGGGTGTGTAGCCTAATATGCAAAGAAGGTCCTGCTAGAATCCCTTACAGGGCTCTTCATACAGGGCCTGCTGTAAGCTCCAGGAGGACTGGCTACATCAGGGGTGTGTAGCCTAATAGGCAAAGGAGGTCCTGCTAGAATTCCTTACAGGGCTCTTCGTACAGGGCCTGCTGTCAGCTCCAGGAGGATTGGCTACATCAGAGGGGTGTGGCCTAATAGGCAAAGGAGCTCCTGCTAGAATCCCACCCCTGCCCCTTGGGGATTCAAACCAGGTTGTCAACCACCAGGTCGAACAGCCTTGTCCAAAACCGATCTCTCCAGCGGCTGCCCCGTCCGGAAGCCCTCCCCCCAAACTTTGCCCCTCCCAGCCGGAATTGCACAGTGCCCTGAGATTGAAAAGATGGCAGAGGATGGGGCGTGGGGGATCAGCAAGGGGAGGCGGGAAGGGCTTGGGCATTGAGGAGTGGGTAGGTGGGCGTCAGGCAGCGGGGCTTGCTTGCTTACTGGGTGATGTCGGCGAAGAGGTCCCTCCCTCGGAAGTTGTCGTGGTGGATTTGGTATCAGGTGAGATTGCCAGGCGGGGCATACCAGGGGGTGGTGGCGCCAACATCTGTGTGGGAAGATAGTGCCCGGGCACCTTCACTTGGCCACTTCCATTTAACTAGGGACACAACACAAAATAAAAACAACAACAAACACACACACACACACAGCAAGCCGTTAGGACCCCCCGCTGGAGCTGCCTGCCCTGCCCGGGAATACCTCCCCCCTCACAACGGGATGGGCTTCCGCAGAGACCGCATCGGCCTCTTGGGGGCACTACGGGCTGGCTCGTCTGCCTCTCCGCGTGGCGGCCCCACCAAAACGGTCATAGCTAACGTGTCACTTTGGGGTAAATGCCATAAAAAAAAAAATCCGACAAATCCTTCCTCGACTGTCTGGTAGCGCAGTTTGACTAGTGATGTGCTCAGAGAAATGATCCTGCCCACGTTTATTGGGCCAGAGAGAGATAACAAGCTGTTTCCAGGGTGGGCTACCTGGGGTAGGGAACATTGGCTCTCCAGAGGTTTTTTTGCCTACAACTCCCATCAGCCCCAGCCAGCTTGGCCAATGCCTGGGGCTGATGGGAGTTATAGGCAAAAAACATCCAGAGAGCCAACATGGCCACCCCTGTCCTATATCTCCTCCCCCCCCCCTCAACAAACACCCTGTGAGGTGGGTGGGGCTGAGAGAGCTCTCCCAGAAGCTGCCCTTTCAAGGACAACTCCTATGAGAGCTATGGCTGACCCAAGGCCATTCAGCAGCTGCAGGTGGAGGAGTGGGGGAATCAAACCCGGTTCTCCCAGAGAAGAGTCCACACACTTAACCACTACCCAGGGGTGACCAACGGTAGCTCTCCAGATGTTTTTTGCATACAACTCCCATCAGCCCCAGCCAGCATGGTCAATGCCTGGGGCTGATGGGAGTTGTAGGCAAAAAACATCGGGAGAGCCAACGTTGCCTACCCCTGGAGCCGCTAGACGATGGGTTACAAACCCAACAGACCCGGGCTGCTTTTCTATGTTGCTGAACGTGTACTTAGGGGGTGGCGATCCCGGGGGTAGGAAGCAGAAAGGGGAGAAAGAGCTTTTTTTTTATTTTTAGGGAAGGGGGGGGGAGATCAGAGAAGTATCTTTTTTTCAAAAAGATGCTTTTGAAAGCTCTGCCAACAAGAGATGAGATGCAAGGTTAAGTTGAAGATACTGTTTCTGACGGAGAAGCGGACGATGCCCACAGCCAGGGCTGGCATGGGCGACAGAGACTGGCATCATGACTTGGCTAGTTCCTTGGCAGATGTGCGGCTGAGGAGAGTTTGGGGAAATGTAGGGCAGCCCAGAGAAGGAAACAGAATGCGATGGAATCAGAGATCCTTCCATCTCCTCTGAGTGTCTCTCCAATCTGAAAACGGTGGTATATTTATTATATACAGGGCTTTTTGGGGGGTAGCAAAAACTCCTTTGCGTGTTAGGCCACAACCCCTTGATGTAGCCAATCCTCCAAGAGCTTACAGGGCTCTCAGTACAGGGCCTACTGGAAGCTCCAGAAGAATTGGTTACATCATATGAACATATGAAGCTGCCTTATACTGAATCAGACCCTCGGTCCATCAAAGTCAGTATTGTCTTCTCAGACTGGCAGCGGCTCTCCAGGGTCTCAAGCGGAGGTTTTTCCCACCTATTTGCCTGGACCCTTTTTTGGAGATGCCAGGGATTGAACCTGGGACCTTCTGCTTCCCAAGCAGATGCTCTACCACTGAGCCACCGTCCCTCCCCTAGGGGGGGAGGGGCCTAATATGCAAAGGAATTCCTGCGACACAAAAAGCCCTGATTGTATATATGTACGTAACTACATAATGGAACAATCCATTCCTCCCCGAATATCTGTGTGATTTAGTTTGGTCCTGTTGGGCAGAGCTCTTGTGTCCAGTTATGGCAGCTGAAGTTGCTGGTGGTTGGAATGGTCTCCTAGCAAATGAGTGCTTGATGCATTGAGCCAGCTTGTCTCTGCTGAATGAACCTGAGAACAGGTGCCTGAGGCAGTGCTCTACCTTGGGAACCCACAACCAAAGAGGGGGCATTACAAAAAACAAGCTATTGCCTTCAGAGAAGGATGAAATTGGGGTTCCTTTTAAACCTCTGCCGGGCTTTTTTCGTAGCAGGAACTCCTTTGTATATTAGGCTGCACCCCCAATTAGGCCACACCCCCGTGATGTAGCCAATCCTCCTGGAGCTTACAGTAGGCCCTGTACAAAGAGCCCTCTAGGGGCATTGGCTACATCAGGGGTGTGTGACCTTATATCAGGGCTTTTATTGTAGCAGGAACATCTTTGGATATTAGGCCACACCTCCCTGATGTAGCCAATCCTGGAGCTTGCAGTAGGCCCTGTACGAAGAGCCCTGTAAGCTCTTGGGGGATTGGCTACATCAGGGGGTGTGGCCTAATATCGGGGCTTTTATTGTAGCAGGAACATCTTCGGATATTAAGCCATACCTCCCGATGTAGCCAATCCTCCTGGAGCTTCCAGTAGGCCCTGTACTATGAATCCTGTAAGCTCTTGGGGGATTGGCTACATCAGGGGGTGTGGCCTAATATGCAAAGGAGCTCCTGCTACAAAAAAAGCCCTGAACCTGTGGGATGACAGGGCAAAAAAGGAATCCAAGAGATTCACACTCTGCAACTGCCCTCAATCACAGAATCTATTTGTGGGGGAGCGAGGAAGAGGAAAGCAGAGGGGCTGAAGAGGGACCTAGAAAGGGACATCAAATCACAGCAGAATCAGAGCAGTTAAGAATGCTGGCCTAGGGCTGAGGAGATGCGGGTTCAAGTCCCCCATTCAGCCGTAACGCTCAGTGGATGACCCCGGGGGGGTGGGGGTGGGGCCAGCCGCTCTCGCTCAGCCTAACCTACCTCGCAGGGTTGTCGTGAAGATAAAAAGGGGAGAGGAGGCCCATGCATGGCGCCCTGAGATCTTTGAAGGAAGGGCGGGGTAAAAACTGCAGGAATGTTGGTGGCGCCTATTCTGGAAAGGACGCCATTTTGAGATGAAAAAAAAATCTAAAAGCAGAACACAAAACAAAGAGAGAGAGAGGAGGACACGAGAAGGATGCAAAGGGACATATTTCCAGAGAACCAATAAAGAAACGAAGGGCAGAGACCAGTCCTGAGGGGACCTCTTTGCTTAGCCCGGAGTTCGGGCAGGGCAGATGAGCAGGGCTTTTTTCTACAGCAGGAACTCCTTTGCATATTAGGCCACACACCCCTGATGTAGTCAATCCTCCAAGAGCTTACAGGGCTCTTAGCACAGGGCCTACTGGAAGCTCCAGGAGGATCGGCTACATCAGGGGGTGCGACCCAGGGCTTTTTTTGTAGCAGAAACTCCTTTGCCTATTAGGCCACACACCCCTGGTGTAGCCAATCCTCCAAGGCCTTCCAGGGCTCTTCGTACAGGGCCTGCGGTAAGCGCCAGGAGGGTTGGCTACCTCGAGGGGGTGTGGCCTAATATGCAAAGAAGTTCCTGCTACAAGAAAAAAGTCTTGCTCCAGACACTTTTCTTCCTAAGGAGTGGAGACTCACGGAGACCGAGACCAGGAGGTTAACACTGTTCTCTTCCGGCTCTTTCCGTCGGCCTTCCCCACACCCACATGCCATCCGCTTTGCTAGCAAAGATTCTGCCTTCAACGCACAGCTGCCCCTTCATCGCACGAAACGTGTGCTTCATCATTTACTTTTAAAGATTAGGGATTCCAAGTTTTTTCCAGTCCTCCCTATTTAAAGCCAGCTTGCTCGTCGCCACTGCATCGGAGATCGTTAATCCCAGGCGCTTAAGCAGTGGGTGGAATTCCAGCAGGAGCTCCTTTGCATATTAGGCCACACCCCCCCAATGTAGCCAATCCTCCAAGAGCTTACAAGGCTCTTCGGATAGGGCCTGCTGTAAGCTCCAAGAGGATTGGCTACATCAGAGGGGTGTGGCCTAATATGCAAAGGAGCTCCTGCTAGAATCCCACCCCTGCACCTGCATGCACACAAGGGTTCGAAAAATAGACCCGCAGGTGAGGAGGGTTCTGCAAAGCTTCAGGGATGCCCATGGATCATGTAAGCGAAGACAACAACACATGTAGCTGCCTTATACCGAATCAGGCCCTCCATCCATCCAAGTCAATATCGCTTCCTCAGACCAGCAACGGCTCTCCAGGGTCTCAGGCTGAGGTCTTCATACCCCCTTCCGTCTGATCCTTTTTAACTGGAGATGCTGGGGATTGAACCTGGGACCTTCAGCATGCTAAGCGGCAGCCCTCCACCGAGCCACGGCCTCGCAAGTTGGGTGTACACAACCTCCCCCCACAAAGTCCACGATTTTCATTGCAAATTTGTCACGATTCATTCATAATAAGGGTGTGTGCATGTGTGTGTTTTTGCGGTGCGATGGTTAAGGTGTCATCAAGGCTCACTTTGTAACAGGGGCTCCTTTGCATGTTAGGCCACACCCCCTCGACGCAGCCAATCCTCCAAGAGCTTACAGGGCTCTTCTTACAGGGCCTGCTGTAACCTTCTTAAAGGATTGGCTACATCAGCGGGGTGCGGCCTAATATGCAAAGGAGCTCCTGCCCTGGGCGTCGTATTAGGATTGTTAGATCCAAGTCCATTCGCATCTTACACACCAACAAGATGTGCAGGGTGTAAGCTTTCAAGAGCCGAAACGTTCTTCAACACGACTCACTGATTATACCCTGAAAATGCGCTGATCTCAAAGGAGCTACCAGACTTGAATCTAAGCGTTCTGCTGAAGACCAAAATGGCTACCCTCTGAAACCACGTTAGGTCTGACGTAGGGCTGCCAAGCCCCTGGTCTGGTCCGCTGGCCCACATTGGTACCTACTGTACTCTATGGTACCTATTGTGCCATTTTGATGATGTCACTTCCGGGTGACATCATCGCACCGGTGATGCAGAGGGCCGGCAGAGGAGACCTCCCTCTGCGTCACTGGCACGATGACGTCACTTCCAGGTAGGTCCCAGGTTCAATCCCCTGCGTGCATCGGCCCCCAAACTCAAAATCAAAATGGTGCTACAGTTACCATAGAGTATTAACTTCCCAAATGGCTAGAGCGCCCAGGGAAACCATAGAGTTTTCCCAGAAATGCCTAGAGTGGCCCGTGCGCGTGCCACCATTTTGGTGACGTCACTTCCGGGTGATATCATTTCATTGCGTGTGCACAACATGCGTGTGCGGATGTCCCCCGCTGGAGCTTGAAGAGGACTTGGCAACCCTAGTCTGAGAAGACCCAGGTTCAAATACACCAAAATACACTTTAATCCGCTTCAGGGCCGCCCCTAGACTATCTGGCACCTTTTGTTGTTCAGTCGCACAATTGAGTTCGACTCTTTGTGACCCCATGGACAAAGTCACGCCAAAGTCCTGTCTTCTACCATCCTCCAAAGTATGCTCAAATTCGTGTTTGTTACATCAGTAATGCTGTCCAGCCATCTCATCTTTTGCCATCCCCTTCTTCTTTTGCCTTCTCCCTTTCCTAGCATCAGGATCTTCTCCAGGGAGTGCTCCCTTCCCATTGGGTGGCCAAAGTATTTGAGCTTCCGCTTCAGCATCTGACTTTCCAGGGAACAGTCTGGGTTGATTTCCCTTAGGACTGACTGATTGGATCTTCTTGCAGTCCAAGAGACTCTCAAGAGTCTCCTCCAGGAAGTGCTCCCTTCTCACTGGGTGGCCAAAGGATTTGAGCTTCAGCTTCAGCATCTGACCTTCCAGGGAACAGTCTGGGTTGATTTCCCTTAGGACTGACTGATTGGATCTTCTTGTCCGAGGGACTCTCAAGACTCTTCTCCAGCATCTGGCACTTTAGGCAAGGCTAAATTCTGGCTCCCCCTCCCCCTGAACTGATAACATCACCAAGTCACATGGGGGTGCCCGATTCAGCGCCCCCAGAAGGCCGCGCCCTAGGCAATCACCAGCCCTGATCCACTTCCAATGCACTTTAGTTCTCATTTGCAAGTGGATTTTGCCATTTCGCACAGCAAAATCCAGTTGCAACGTGCATGGAAAGTGCATTATATATTTTGCACGCATGTTCCCTTAATTTCCAAATGCCCTGTTGCCTTTATGCTAGCCCCTCTCTCCCTGTCTAGCCTACCTGATAGGGCTCTTGGGAAAATTAAAAGGAAGGTGGGGAGACACCCCCCGCCCCAGTACTCTGTTTATGCCACCATGAAGTGTCGGGGGATGGGGAGGCAGGGAGGACAAAATCCTAATGCAGGGGTGTCAAACATCTGGCCCAAATCAGGCCCCTCTGAGGGGTCCTATCAGGACCCCAAGCAACTGGCTACCATCTGCTTCCTCCTCCTTTTCTCTTGCTTTGCAAGGCTTGCTCAATCGCACAGGAGCTACAGAGCAAAGCCTCTATTTTCTCCATTGGCTGAGGCTCCTCCTTGGGGAGGAAGAGGGGGGGGGAGGGAGAGCTTGCTTTTGCCAGGCTATCGCAATTGCACAGCAGAGCAATCACCAGCCCTGATCCACTTCCAACGCACTTTAGTTATCATTTGCAAGCCTCTCTTTCTTCTATTGGCTGAGGCTCCCCCCTCCAGTCCCTGGGAAAGGAAGGAAGGAAAGAGCCAGAGCTTCCTTTGCCCAGTTTCCTGGATCCCATGGGAGAGATGCAAAGCAAACACCTTTAAGACCAATGAGGGCTAATGTTTTAAGCATGTTTTAAAGGGTTTTTTAAAAGCTTTAATTGTGTTTGTCTGTGTCCTTCATATCTCTGCTATCTAATCTTAAATAGGTACACATGTGACCCGGCCCGACAAGGTCTCATTTATGCCCAATCAGGCCCTCAAAACAAATGAGTTCGACACCCTTGTCCTAATGGAGCCCAACAGAATTATTTTTAATCACCCAAAGCGTAAAATGGCGCCTGGGGGCAGTGTGAAAACAAAGGCTTCGTTCACGGCGGTGACTTCTATTCGGCCCGCCATCGCCTCTGGCTAAAACAGATTCTGCAAAGCTGCTAAAAACCGGGCAAAGGTAAGGCATTTCTGGGTCGGGCGATCCACCTTCCCAGCAAGGGTGTCTCCACCACCGCACCCCCTCTGGCTCCGGTTCCATCTCTGGCTTGTGGGAGGGGAGAGGAGGGGGCACAGACCCCCTAGCAGCAAGGACAGGTTAAAAGCCTTGGATGCCCGGCCCGCCCCCTCCTCCAGTCACCCTTTGATGCGACCACCTGCTGAGGTGGAGAAGGTCCAGCCGTACATCAAACGGCAGACTCCCGTACGCGTGTGCAGGTGTGTGCGTACATGGACGAAGGGAGGCGTCGCGACTGCGGGGGGTGGATTCGATAAGGAGCCCCCCCCCCTCCCAGCTTTCAACGTCTTCGCTGAGATTTCTCTTAACAGGAACGCAGGAAGGGGGTGGGGCTTTTGCGATTCTGGGGATGTAGGGCTAGAGGCCGATTACACAGGCGCTTTCGTTCTCTCGCCCCTCTTCTGTCCCCCCCAGCACGCATCAGCTGTGGTACCGCTGGGGGCTCTGCTGGACAAAGTAGAAGTTCTCAACCCTGGGACACAATGATCGTCCCTCCCGAGAGGGACACAATGACCGTACCCTCCCGAGAGGGTAACCGAGCACCCTGGTTTCTGAGCAGCTCCAACACATAACCTCATCTTGAAGAGCACCTAAGGTTGCCTTACTTCACTCTGAAGAAGGGAGCGGAGACTTGCGACAGCTCATTCCCACCCCGCCACCCCGCCACAAATTTTGTTCGTCTTTAGTGCGTGTCCTGTATGACTGCAAGGTGTACAACATTCACCGCGAAATCCTTCCTTTCCCTGCCGTCTTGCCTACCACTCTTAATCCAAAAATGCAATAACCGAAGGATCTTCTGAACGATAGGAACCCTAGGGTTATACTCAAATTAGCTAAATTTGGCTGGCTTGCCGCCAGAACTAGAAAGTCACTCGTAGCTCTGAAGGGTAATAGCTAGGCATTTACTTCCGCTCTCTCTTAGTTGGTAGTTTTTAAAAGGTTTAATCCCATTATAAACGGTATGTATGCTTTATAATAGATTGTAGCAATTTTACCTCTGTTCTCTCAGCACAAATTATATGGGTTACTCTAACCGGCACTGGTTTTATCTGTATTGTTTTGGAACATATATGAACATATGAAGCTGCCTTCTACTGAAATCAAACCCTCGGTCCATCAAAGTCAGTATTGTCTACTCAGACTGGCAGCGGCTCTCCAAGGTCTCAAGCTGAGGTTTCTCATGCCTAATTTCCTGGACCCTTTTTTGTTGGAGATGCCGGGGATTGAACCTGGGACCTTCTGCTTCCCAAGCAGATGCTCTACCACTGAGCCACCGTCGCTCCATCTCCATCACCTACTGCCTGGGCCCTTTTGAGTTGGAGATGCTGGGGATTGAACCTGGGACCTTCTGCTTCCCAAGCAGATGCTCTACCACTGAGCCACCGTCCCTCCATCTCCATCACCTACTGCCTGGACCCTTTTTAGTTGGAGATGCCGGGGATTGAACCTGGGACCTTCTGCTTCCGAAGCAGATGCTCTACCACTGAGCCACCGTCCCTCCATCTCCATCACCTACTGCCTGGACTCTATTGAGTTGGAGATGCCAGGGATTGAACCTGGGACCTTCTGCTTCCCAAGCAGATGCTCTACCATTGAGCCACCGTCCCTCCATCTCCATCACCTACTGCCTGGACCCTTTTGAGTTGGAGATGCCGGGGATTGAACCTGGGACCTTCTGCTTCCCAAGCAGATGCTCTACCACTGAGCCACCGTCCCTCCCTCCTTTGTTGGCTTTTGCTGTGAATAAACTTAAGCTTGTTAGTCTTTAAGGCGCTACTGGACTCTGGCTCTTTGATATTACTTCACCTGGCTTCCTACAGACCCACCTAGGGCGTCCTTGCAAGCTACAAAAAAGCAAACCCCACGTTCTAAGGTGGTATGGGTTTCACGGCTGCAGTACAGAAGTCAAACAGTAAAACAAAACAAAACCCCACCCAAAATGAAGCAAGTTGCTAGACCTCATGACAGCAGAGCAAACGTGCAGAAGTGGGTGGGACGGTGGTGGGGCTCGTCCTAGAGGCATTTCAGAGAACCAGGTTGACTGGTCCCCCCCTGTGGCAGCCTGGATTTCCCCAGCCCTATCACGTGTGAGCCCAGAAAAAGGGTGGACGTAGCCCTTGGCAGCTCCTTACCGGTCCTGGCTGTTGGTTGGACGGGTCACAGGCCAACGAGACGAGGTCTTTCAGAGGATCCTGCGGATTCAGATGAGGCGGGTACCTTATGGCTGTGTGGGGGAAGTAGGTGGAAGCCGTCTGGGGCAGGATCGAGGTGGTGGGGAAGTGCAGAGCGGAGGAAGGGTGGGGGCTTCGGGCGATACCTGCAGGGGGCGAGAGAGACAGAAAGGAGACCGGGCGGCTTTGGTCGCCAGCACGCACCCAGCCCCTCCTGCTCCCGGGCACCGCTGCGGAGACGACGGGGGGGGGGGGAGCACAGCAGCCCCACGTGCCCCTTCCCAATATCCTCGGGGCAGTCGCCAGACCTTTTGAGAATATCTCAGCTTTGCCCCCCCTCTTTTCTACACTACGTACCTGGCTGAAGGAAAGGGTCCAGTCGGCACTGATAAAACTCTTGTGTCCCTTGGCAACTGGCACCAAGATTGCTTCCCTACCAACACTGTGACTGATTCCCCTCTAGCTGTCACGGTCCTCTTCTCTACGGGGCTTCCGTCAGATTTCACACTATCTGCCCCGGGGACTGCGACTCACTTTGCCTTTTTCGCGCGGCAAACAGAAGCTGGTTTTTAGAGGATCTTGTTTGCTGCGTGAAAGAGGCAAAGCGAGTTGCAGCTCCAGGGCAGAGAGTGTGAAATCCGACAGAAGTCCCACCAAGAAGAGGAGAGTGAGAGCAGAGAAAGGCTAGTGGGAAATCGGTGCGAGCCGAGTTGCAGGAACCACACCCTCTCCTTGTACCTCCCCCCCCCCCAAAAAAAATTCAACACGAATAGACGTGATGTGACTGCATCGAGGTTATTTTGGTGTGCTGTTTCCACAATGTGCACATGTGCTTCTTACTTTGTGTTTTTTACCAATTCACACATGTATTCAGCGCTTTTTTTTGTAGCAGGGACTCCTTTGCATATTAGGCCACCCACCCCTGATATAGCCAATCCTCCGAGAGCTTACAAGGCTCATTTTTGTAAGCTCTTGGAGGATTGGCTACATCAGAGGGGTGTGGCCGAATATGCAAAAGAGCTTCTGTTGGAATTCTATCCCTGCTGATGCCCGTGAATGTTTCCGCCGCTTCTGTCTTCCCGTAAATGCCAGCACGCCCAAGTCAAATTCCCTGCACATTTAAAAGAAATGGTCACATTTCAAAGGACATCCGAAAATGTTAAGGTGAGATTTGTGGGGGTTGGATCCTTCAGATAAAGCAACTTTATTTGATCACTGGCAATCACTTTGAAGGCAACCAAGAATTCGTTTGCCCAATTCCGTCTCGAACACCAAAAGTGATACACACGTGATACCAGAAACACGATGTTATAACCCCCCATAAATCACTGCTTTTTGAAGAAAAGATCTGAATTGAATTTTTGCAAGAGTTGAATTTGACCAGGGGACATTCCAGGCTTTTCCTGCAGCTTTCGAATCGAGCTCCCCTAAAGGCTGAGTGAACCTGCTGCTCTCCCTTTTCTTTCTCTTTCTTTCTTTCTTTCTTTCTTTCTTTCTTTCTTTCTTTCTTTCTTTCTTTCTTTCTTTCTTTCTTTCTTTCTTTCTTTCTTTCTCTTTCTCTCTCTTTCTTCCTTCCTTCCTTCCTTCCTACAAAATTCTGTCCAGTGTCTCAATTCAGAATTCATTACCGCACTTCGAAAAATTAAATTCTGCAATTAGAATCTCCTCAGCTTTTAATTCTTCCTGCAAAGTTGACCTTGAAAAGGTAAAGGTAAGTCCCCTGTGCAAGCACCAGTCGTTTCCGACTCTGGGGTGACGTCGCATCACGACGTTTTCACGGCAGACTTTTTACGGGGTGGTTGGCCATCGCCTTCCCCAGTCCTCTACACTTTCCCCCCAGCAAGCTGGGGACTCCTTTTACCAACTTCGGAAGGATGGAAAGCTGAGTCAACCTGGAGTCGGCTACCTGAACCCAGCTTCCGCCGGGATCGAACTCAGGTCGTGAGCAGAGCTTAGGACTGCAGTACTGCAGCTTTACCACTCTGAGCCACGGGGCTCTTAAAGTTGTCCTTATCCATTCACAAAGCTTTGTTGAAAAGTAAGTTTGACATGATTGTACAGATTTCCACGAAAATTCTTTTGGTGCAGTATTTTACTGACACACACATGAATTCCTGAACACGAGGCATATATGCACTCGTGGACATGGTGCTTGACTGAAACAAACACGCACATTCCAGCACATGGGGTGGAGAAACTCATCACGCCAAAAGAATCCTAATGTAACCCAGCATACAATCACATCAAAGATGGACTTGGCACACATTAATAAGGCAGGTGCGTATGAACAGAAAGTTGTGGTCAATCACACACGTGTGCACCCTGCACAAATTTCAGGAATTGGGGGGGGGGGGAAATAACCAGAACAATGAAAATTCCCTAACATCGGAAACAAAGGCGGATACTTCGGATCTTCAAAATCGGTGCGGAAACTCAAATGCCGAGAATTTCGGAAGCAGCCCCCACACCCAGCTATGATAAAAGCAAGCTGGAATGTGATTTGCAAGCTGCCAGAATCAGGCAATTAAAAAAGGTCAAGCTATGTCATATTCAGCGAGAGAGAGAGAGAGAGAGAGAATGTGACTGATTTCCCACTAACCTTACGCTGCCCTCACACTCCTCTTCTCTGAGGAGCTTCCATCCGATTTCACACTATCTGCCCCGGGGCTGCAACTAGCTTCGCCTTTGCGCGGCAAACAGAAACTGGTTTTTAGAGGATCTTGTTTGCTGTGCGAAAAAGGCAGCGCGAGTTGCAGTTCTGGGATAGATAGTATGAAATCCAACAGAAGCCCCGCAGAGAAGAAGAGCATAAAGCTAGTAGGAAATCGGTCAGAGAAAGAGAGAGAGAGGTCAATTTTGCACTAGGCTTGTTCCGGGCGGAGAGCCCTTTTGCCCCGGCGCTTCTCTCCATTTTTGCACAAGCTGCCGCGGAGCTGCTTGTTGGCATGCCGCTTTCCCGCAGCAAGCAAGCAAGATCCTCTTACAAGCGATTTCTGCTTCCGCGGGAAAGCAGCACGGCAACTCACAACCCCGCGGCAGCTTGTGCGAAAACGGAGAGAAGTGCCAGGGGCAAACGGGCTCTCCGCCTGGAACAAGCCCCAGCATGAAATCGATCAGAGAGAAAGCTCTGATCAGATTCCTAAACCGACTTTTCCCCAGCTTTGCAACTGAAATGATGGGCGTGCATAGCAACACGCGGCCTTTTCCATCTTTTTTAGAAAGCGCGACATGCATTTGTCAGCTAATTTGTCACCTGATTCATTAAAGTGTGGGGGTAGACACACATTGACCGATTCCCCACTAGCCTTATGTTGCTGTCACGCTCCTCTTCTCCGCGGGGCTTCTGCCGGACTTCACACTGTCTACCCCGGAACAGGATCTTCTAAAAACCGGTTTCTGTTCTCCGAGGGAAAAAGGCAAAGCGCGTTGCAGCCCTTGGGCAGATAGTGTGAAATCCAACAGAAACCCCGCAGAGAAGAGAAGCACGAGAGACTAGTGGGAATTGGTCTTTCCTTTTTCAAAAAAAGGGCAAAAATGAACTGCAGATATTGTGTGTGTGGGTGGGCTGGGGGGTACTTGGTCGACATCAAAGGTCATGGAGGGGCAGCCGATCAGCCCCCTGATTCTCCTTGAAATCCGTAGTTTGGCAAGAGTTTCCTTCCTGGCACTTGACTTTGGACAGGAATCCTGGTGTGATTGTAGAAAAGGGCACTTCCAGAACATCCCTTTTTTGCTCAGCCAGTGCGGCGTGTGACTTTACCCACTAGCCAACTTCTCCTCTAATCCCCCCCCCCCTCTGCTGAGCGAAGCAGTTCTCATTCAGAGTAGAATTAGTAAATTATGTAAATTATTATGTATTTTAACTCTTAGACCCTATTGTTAGAATTTCAGTGTTGTGAGCCGCCCTGAGCCCGCCTCGGTGGGGTAGGGCGGGATATAAATCAAATGAAAATGAATATAACTCCTGTTATCTTAGAATGGGTTACGGGCAGCGCAAGATCCTGCAGGTTGCTGTTGAGCGGGGCTTTCTGTGTCAATGAGCAGTTGCTCTGGTGCACAGCTTAGAGGGAACACTGCTGATACCCTTTCTTACCCAGCGTCCTTTGGGATGGGGTGATAAAAAAAAAAACAGCCTGGGGAGCTGAGCTGAGTGTTTTAGACTGGCAGACATCCCATAATTGTTCAGGATCCTTCCATTCTCTCTGGAGAAATTAGCAGTCCAGAGCCTCAAAGGTAAAGATAGTTCCCTCTGCAAGCACCAGTCATTTCCAACTCTGAGGTGACGTCGCTTTCACGACGTATTCACGGCAGACTTTTTACAGGGTGGTTTGCCATTGCCTTCCCCAGCAAGCTGGGTCCTCATTTTACAAACCTCGGAAGGATGGAAGGCTAAGTCAACCTTGAGCTGGCTACCTGAACCCAGCTTCCACCGGGATCCAACTTAGGTCATGAGTAGAGCTTGGACTGCAGTACTGCAGCTTTACTACTCTGCGCCACGGGGCTCTTTAAAGGTAGTCCCCTGTCTAATCACCAGTTGTTTCCGACTCTGGGGTGATGTTGCTTTCACGACGTTTTCATGGTAGACTTTTTAACGGGGAAGCCATTGCCTTCCCCAATCATCTACATTTGACCCCCAGCAAGCTGGGTCCTCCTTTTACCAACCTTGGAAGGATGGAAGACTGAGTCAACCTTGAGCCAGCTACCTGAACCCAGCTTCCACCGGGATCGAACTCAGGTCATGAGCAGAGCTTGGACTGCAGTACTGCAGCTTACCACTCTCCGCCACAGAGCTCCTACAGAAGGTTAAAGATCTTGTCCGTTCTACAAGTCTGTGTTGGCTTTGTGCCATTTTAAGGGTTACAGCTGCACCCAACAAAGAACCATGGGAGTTGTAGTTTGGCAAGAATTTCCTGGAACGGATCCTAAGAGTCATCCCTTAGAAGACCACAGATCCCAAGGCTTTCCTAGAACAGGAAGTGAGTGTTAGGGAAAATAAACCAGGTTAAGTCTGTAGCACGCTGTATTGCAAGACACAAGGAAAGAAGTCTGACTTGGAGAACTGTACCCCCAAAGTCTGGATTTGTAAGATCTCACTCACCCAGCAGAACAAGGTAGGAGAATCCCAGAGTGATGGAATGAACCATGCTATTATCAAATTCAACTCCCTGCAAGTAGAAAACTAGCACCACAGCGAGAAGAGGCCAAAAGAACCCTGAAGTGCTAGATTTCTGCTTGTAGGGAGGTGTTTGGAGGTTGTTGTTTTTTAAAAAAAAAAAAATGCGGGGCTGACGTACCACTGTGAACGGCAATGACAGGCCGGTGATGCTGAGTGAAGCTGGTCAGCCGGGGTGATGAATCCTGCGGTGACGGGCTGTTGAATGGAGACTTGTCCATGTCCTTTTTGATAGTCGGGGAGATGCCTGAGTGGGGAGGGAAATCAAAGCAGAATTGGCCACCATTCATTACTAACAAATTAGATTCTGTTGACAAAGCAATAGCAGATCAGAACACCATATTCATACCCATTCTGGCCACTGGGGTAGACTACCTTTGAACATGGATACTCCACTTAAGTACCACTGTATTTATTTAAATGAACCATCAATGGCCATCAATAGCCCCTTCCTCCACGAACCCTCACGAAGAAACCTGACTTGGAGAATTGTACCCGTGAAGCCTGGATCTGTGTTTGATCTCACGCACCCAGCAGAACAAGGTAGGAGAATCCCAGAGCGATGGAATGGACCGTGCCATTTGCAAACCCAACTCCCTGCAAGTAGAAAACTAGCACCACGGTGAGAAGAAATCAAAAGAACCCTGAAGTGCTAGATTTCTGCTTGAAGGGAGGTGTGAGGGTTTTTTGAAATGAGGGGTTTAAAATGGCCCTGTCCGACATAGCACAGCTCTCATATGAACATATGAAGCTGTCTTATACCGAATCAGACCTTCAGTCCATCAAAATCAGTATTGTCTCCTCAGACTGGCTCTCCAGGGTCTCAAGCCGAGGTTTTTCATGTCTACTTGCCTGGACCCTTTTTTTTTTTTAGTTGGAGATGCCGGGGATTGAACCTGGGACCTTCTGCTTACCAAGCAGATGCTTTACCACTGAGCCACCGTCACACCATCCTTGCTACCAGGCCACTCTCTTGCATTTGCAAACTGAGCCCAAGTCCAGCAATCCGCCTTCCCCAGCCTTCCCCCAGTGTGTATTTGTTTTTGCTGTTGCCGTCAAATCCCGGCTGATTTGTGGTGGCCCCGTAAGTTTCTCAAGGCAAGAAAGGTGGTTTGCCATTGCTCGTCTCCGCATCACAACCCTGGTATTCCTTAGAGATCTCCCATTCGAATTCTACCCAGGACCGACCCTGGTTAGCTTCCAAGACCTGATGCAATTGGGCTAGCCTGGGCTACAGGTCAGCGATGACTGCAGATAGAATCCCCCTTTTCAAAAGCATCTAAGCTTGAAGCTATCGCAAGACCCTGTGGCAGTGAGTTCCGCAAGCAATTTAAAATTTCGGGTATTTCACAAGTTGGGATGATAAAGAGGTGAGCGTTCTTGTTTTTTTTAAATAGATTAAGAATATACAAATCTGGTTCTGTAATATGACAGATACGAATTTGGAGTTTGTTACTAAACACTTTGCAAAACAGTAGGATTTTATAAAAAAAAATACTAGAAGGTCACAAAATGTTTGTAGAATCTAAAGGTAATACTTATGCGATAGTTCTGTACACTCGCAGGTATAACGAACTGTATACCTTTTCCTCTTCTTTTTGTAGAAATAATTGTAATCTCTTTCTCCTTTTTTGTATTCTTTCCCCTACCCAGTTTGGTGTAGTGGTTAAGTGTGAGGACTCTTATCTGGGAGAACCAGGTTTGATTCCCCTCCTCCACTTGCACCTGCTGGAATGGCCTCGGGTCAGCCCTAGCTCTTGTAGTTGTCCTTGAAAGGGCAGCTGCTGTGAGAGCCCTCTCCAGCCCCACCCACCTCACAGGGTGTCTGTTGTGGGGGAGGAAGGTACAGGAGATTGTGAGCCGCTCTGAGACTCTTTGGAGTGGAGGGCAGGATATAAATCCAATATCTTCATCTACCTCACAGGGTGTCTGTTGTGGGGGAGGAAGGTACAGGAGATTGTGAGCCGCTCTGAGCCTCTTTGGAGTGGAAGGCGGGATATAAATCCAATATCATCTTCTTCCCTTTTCCCACACACCCTCAATTTTCCCTCTATGAAACTCAGACCGATTTCGCACTACCCTTGTTCTGGGGTGGAGAGCTCTTTTGCTACCGGGGCTTCGCTCCATTTTCGCACAAGTTGCCCCGGAGCTGTGAGTTGGTGTGCCGCTCTTCCGCAGCAAGCAGAAACTGCTTGTCAGAGTATCCCCATTGCTGCGGAAGAGTGGCACACCAACTCACAGCTCCGGGGCAACTTGTGCGAAAACGGAGCAAAGCCCCGGGAGCAAAAGGGCTCTCCAACCCGGAGCAAGCGTGCGAAATCAGCATCAATAAAAATTTGAAGAGAATGTGGAAAAGACATTGCTAGAGAAGCTGTTTTGACATGGAGGGAACAGGTGAAGTACAGGGCAAAAGGGGTTAATCTCCTCCCTCCTCTCCCCCACTCCGCCCCCCCCCCTACCAATTTATCTGGGCCAGTTGGCTGAAGCCGTGCCACTAAAGGGTTTAATCCTTTCTCAGACGCTCATTTAGAAGGATTTTATAGAACATCCTGTACAGGATTGAAACTAACCCTTTCCTGCACAGTGTCACGGTACATCTGTGCTCAGGGGAAAGGCACAGTGGCGCTCCAAATGCAGACAGACAAGAGCTAGCGTTAGATTTTTAGGCAGAACGCAGTTTGTGGCTGTCATTACGACTGCTATCATCAACATCAACATCGTCATTAATAGACTATAATCCATATTATTATTCACAATAGTCGTGCAGCTGTGCTTGATCTTAGCCGAAAGGCTGTGAAGCAATATTAATAACAGTAACAAAGAGGGGTGTAGGGGAACGCTCATTTATAAAGCACTTTTAGACTGTTCAGAGTGCATTGGCTTTGTTATCATAACGATCCTCATGGCTTTTTTTTTGTAGCAGGAGCTTCTTTGCATATTAAGCCACGTACCCCTGATGTAGCCAATCCTCCTAGAGCTTACAGTAAAAAGGTAAAGGTAGTAGTCCCCTGTGCAAGCACCAGTCGTTTCCAACTCTGGGGTGATGTTGCTTTCACGTTTTCATGGCAGACTTTTTACGGGGTGGTTTGCTGTTGCCTTCCCCAGTCATCTGCGCTCCCCCCCCCCCCCCAGCAAGCTGGGGACTCATTTGACCGACCTCGTAAGGATGGAAGGCTGAGTCAACCTCGAGCTGGATACCTGAGCCCAGCTTCCACCGGGATCGAACTCAGGTTGTGAGCAGAGCTTCGGACTGTAGTATTGCAGCTTTACCACTCTGCGCCACAGGGAGCTTACAGCAGGCCCTGTACGAAGAGCCCTATAAGCTCTTGGAGGATTGGCTACATCAGGGGTGTGTGGCCTAATATGCAAAGGAGTTCCTGATACAAAAAAAGGCCCTGAGGATCCTTACAGCCAAGGCTTTTTTTGAGCAGGAACGCAGTCCCGGCTGGCTTGGAATCAGGGGTGTGTGGCCTAATATGCAAATGAGTTCCTGCTGGGCTTTACCTACATAAAAGCCCTGTGCGAAAATAGTGGTGATATAAGTGGATGTGGCCTAATATGCAAATGAGTTCCTGCTGGGCTTTTTTTATATAATAAAAGCCCTGCTTACAACCATCCCTGCAAGACAGGTCATGTTATGATCGCCACAAGGTAAGGGGTCTGTGACAATCACGGCAGGAAGGGGGAATAAATTATTGGGAAACTGCTGTCTCCCCCACTGAACTCCTCTGAGATGTTCTCAGTTCCTCTGGCCTTGTGGACTGACATCTTTACCTCCTCTGTCCCCCTTCCTCCTGCCCCTCAACTGATTCTCAGCTGCACTCAAAATTCTCAGGGCAATGCTCAGTTTTTCTTGAGAAGCCATATGAGGTGGTCACTCTCTGTCTGGGGCAAGTGATGCTCTGAATTCTTGACGCTTGGGAGGGGCAACAGCGGGGCTGCTCTGAGACTCTGTCCTTGAAAGGGCAGCTTCTGGGAGAGCTCTCTCAGCCTCACCCGCCTCCCAGGGTGTCTGTTGTGGGGGAGGAAGGGAAAGGAGATTGTAGGCTGCTCTGAGACTCTGTCCTTGAAAGGGCAGCTTCTGGGAGAGCTCTCTCAGCCCCACCCACCTCACAGGGTGTCTGTTGTGCGGGAGGAAGGGAAAGGAGCTTGTAGGCTGCTCTGAGACTCTGTCCTTGAAAGGGCAGCTTCTGCGAGAGCTCTCTCAGCCCCATCTACCTCACAGGGTGTCTGTTGTGGAAGAGGAAGGGAAAGGAGATTGTAGGCTGCTCTGAGACTCTGTCCTTGAAAGGGCAGCTTCTGGGAGAGCTCTCTCAGCCCCACCCATCTCATAGGGTGTCTGTTGTGGGGTGGAAGGGAAAGGAGATTGTAGGCCACTCTGAGACACTGTCCTTGAAAGGGCAGCTGCTGTAAAAGCACTCTCTGCCCCACCTAGCTCACAGGGTGTTTGTTGTGGGGGGGGGGGAAGGTAGCGGAGATTGTGACCACTCTGAGAATCTGAGATTCAGATTTTAGGGCGGGATATAAATCCAAAATCATCATCTTCTTCTTCTTAGAAACCAACAGGATTTTCAGAGTGTGAGCTTTCGCGAATCAAATTAGCCTCTCGAAAGCTTAGACCCTAGAGATCTTGTTGAGTCTTTAAGGTGCTTCTGAACTCAAATTTGACTGTTCTGCTGGAAACCGACACAGCTCCCCTTGGAAACTATCTCTATGGTTAGAGTTTCTGCTGAATCCCGCGTTCATTCCAGAAATGACATCACGCTGTCGACACATCTAACCCCAAGTGCCAGCCACCGGCTGGAGCCCCCGTGTGTGTAGAAACTCTGATCTCGTCTGTGGGTAGGCTGTTCTCACTGCTTTTGGGACTAGCACAGGGGTCTGGCCACTGGACTATTCAATATTATGATAATTAACGGCGCTGCAAACGAGGGCGGAAACTACAGCAAAGGGAGGGCAGCTGGTTCGACAGCCACTTAGTGCATTCATAGCCGAAGCAAGATTCGAGGAAGAGAAGAGGGGGAGGGGACAGCGGGGGGAAACGCAACGGGCAAAACCAATTAGGGATAATATTCACTTAATATTCATTTAATGGATTATTCCCCAAACGTTGCTGTTATCTTCAGCTGGGGAAATTATCGAACTCTTGTAATAAAGACAAACAGCAGACCTGTGCAAACTTACGTGAGAGCAGGGGTGGAATTCTAGCAGGAGCTCCTTTGCATATTAGGCCACACACCCCTGATGTAGCCAATCCTCCTGGAGCTTACAGTAGGCCCTGTACGAAGAGCCCTGTAAGCTCTTGGCTACATAAGAGGGGTGTGGCCTAATATGCAAAAGAGCCTTGTAAGCTCTCGGAGGATTGGCTGCATCAGGGGTGTGTGGCCTAATATGCAAAGGAGCTCCTGCTAGAATTCCACCCCTGCATGAGAGTAATTCCCATTCAAATTCAACAGGGCTTACTTCCAAACACATGGGTCCAGGATCAGCTGACAAATTTGCTTTCCTTGGTTGTCCATTGGTAAAACAACAGCAGATGATTTCATCGTAGACCACGCTGCTTTATGAAGGAGGCCCCGGGGAAAGGGGGAAGGCCTGTAGTTGGATAGGGTGCCAATCCCCTAGGGGTTCCCCGAAGGAGTGCTGTGGCCTCTGTGATACCCAAGTACAGGGTGGCAGAGGACCTTGAGGCCTGGCCTCAGAGCTGGAGACGGGGATTGGGAGTCCTATTCCTCTCAATCCGAACCCCTAGACTGAGCAGGTGGTGGCAGCGAGCCCAAGTGGCCGGAGGAGAAATAGCTCCCTCCAAAAAGGGGAACGGGGTCTGGTAGGCAAACCAGGGCTGTTCCGTCACAGTATACAACAAGGGCCAAATAGAGAATCGGGACAAATGTCTCTTCAATTCCAATATCTTCTGGGGCTGGGGCTTCTGTCCTTCCGGACAGCTGCAGGACAGGACTACCCTAAAGGAACTGAGAACTGCTGCCACTCCCAAAGGGACCGCTGAGAAGATGAGTAGCCTATTGGCAGAAAGTGAGGAGGATCTAAAGAACCTCTTGTTGAGGGTGAAAGAGGAGAGCACAAAAGGAGGCTTGAAACTCAACATCAAAAAAACTAAGATCGTGGCATCCGGCCCCATCACTCCTTGGCAAATAGAAGGGGGAGACATGGAAGTAGTGACAGAATTCACATTTCTGGGATCCAAGATCACTGCAGATGGTAACTGCAGCCATGAAATTAAAAGTCGTCTGCTCCTTGCGAGGACAGCTATGCCGAACTTGGGCAGTATAATAAAAAGTAGAGACATCACCCTGCCAACAAAAGTCTGTATAGTCAAAGTGATGGTATTCCCAGTAGTAATGTATGGCTGTGAGAGCTGGACCATAAGGAAGGCCGAGTGCAGAAGAATAGATGCTTTTGAGATGTGGTGCTGGAGAAGAATCGTGAGAGTCCCTTGGACTGCAAGAAGATCCAATCAGTCAGTCCTAAGGGAAATCAACCCTGACTGTTCCCTGGAAGGTCAGATGCTGAAGCTCCAATACTTTGGCCACCAAATGAGAAGGGAGCACTCCCTGGAGAAGACCCTGAAGCTGGGAAAGACAGAATGCATTGGTCTGACCCAACTAGGCTCTTCTGATGTTCTTATCAGTTGAAGGCAAAAGAAGAAGGGGACAGCAAAAGATGAGATGGCTGGACAGTGTTACTGATGTAACAAACACGAATTTGAGCAGACTTCAGAGGATGGTAGAAGACAGGAGGGCCTGGCGTGGCTTTGTCCTTGGGGTCGCAAAGAGTCGGACTCGGCTGTGCAACAGAACAACAACAGTCTGGCAGCACAAGCATAACGCCACTCCTCACTGGTCTTCCTTCAAGTGGTAGCAGTTGCCAGTTTTTAGGAGATGGTTGCCAAGCCAGAGAAGGGGGGAGGAGAGAGAGGCAGGTGAGGGGGCTGACCCAATGGCATCTTAAGGTCCCAAAAGAACATAAGAAGAGCCCTGCCGGATCAGACCAGGGAGGGTCCATCTAGTCCAACATCCTGTCTCACACAGAGGCCAGTCAGTTCCTCTGGAGGGCCAACAATAAGGCACAGAGGCTGAGGCCTTCCCCTGAGAAGAACATCAGAAGAGCTCTGCTGGATCTGACCAGGGAGGGTCCATCTAGCCCAGCCTCCTGTCTCACACAGTGGTCAACCAGTTCCTCTGGAGGGCCAACAACAAGGCGCTGAGGCTGAGGCTTTCCCCTGAGAAGAACATCAGAAGAGCTCTGCTGGATCTGACCACTGGTCTATCCACTCCAGCATCCTGTCTCACACAGTGGCCAGCCAGTTCCTCTAGAGGGCCAACAACAGGGCAGAGAGGTCAAGCCCCCCCAGTAAGAACATAAGAGACCTGATGGATCAGATCAGTGGTCCATCTACTGCAGCACCCTGTCTCACACAATGGCCAGGCAGTTCCTCCAGAGGGCTAACTACAGGGCACAGAGGCTGAGGCCTTCCCCTGAGAAGAAGATCAGAAGAGCCCTGCTGGATCAGACCAGTGGTCCATCTAGTCCAGCATCCTGTCTCAAACAGTGGCCAACCAGTTCCTCTGGAGGGCCAACTACAGGGCAGAGAGGCTGAAGCCTTCCCCTGGGAAGAACATCAGAAGAGCCCTGCTGGATCAGACCAGGGAAGGTCCATCTAGCCCAGCCTCCTGTCTCACACAGTGGCCAACCAGTTCCTCTGGAAGGCCAACAACAGGGCAGAGAGGCCGAAGCCTTCCCCTGAGAAGAACATCAGAAGAGCCCTGCTGGATCAGACCAGGGAGGGTCCATCTAGCCCAGCCTCCTGTCTCACACAATGGCCAACCAGTTCCTCTGGAGGGCCAACAACAGGGCATGGAGTATGAGGCCTTCATAAGAACATCAGAAGAGCCCTGCTGGATCAGACCAGTGGTCCATCTAGTCTGTCATCCTGTCACACACAGTGACCAACCAGTTCCTCTGGACGGCCAACAACAGTGCACAGAGGCTGAGGCCTTCCCCTGGTGTTGCCTTCTGGCTCTGGGATTCATAGGCTCGATACCTCTGAATGTGGAGGTTCCCCTCAGCCACCGTGGCCAGTAGCCACTAATAGACTTATCTTCCATGAATCTATCTACTCTCCTTTTAAAGCTGTTTAAAACATATGAACATATGAAGCTGCCTTATACTGAATCAGACCCTCAGTCCATCAAAGTCAGTCTTGTCTACTCAGACGGGCAGCAGCTCTCCAGGGTCTCAAGCTGAGATTTTTCATGCCTACTTGCCTGGACCCTTTTGAGTTGGAGATGCCGGGGATTGAACCCGGGACCTTCTGCTTACCAAGCAGATGCTCTACCGCTGAGCCATTGTCCCTCCCCTGGAGCTTACCCTTCTCCCCGATACAGACAGACTTGATCTCTCCCACAGAGTGGACAGAAGGCAGGTTTCTGCCCCACCAGCACCAAGAAAAATCCTCACACGCTTACCCCCTTCCATGTCTTCTGTCCAGTTGCGGCTGCTACTTGTCGGTGAGCTGGGAGAAGTGTAATATTCACCACCGGGACTCGTATCCAAGTCATCCTCCATGGAACCCGACTTGTGCCGTTTACTCCTGCAGGGGGAACAAAAGCCACAGTTGGCATCCTTCACTCCACCCAGGGCTTTTTTTGTAGAAGGAACTCCTTTGCATATCGGGCCATGCCCCCTGATGTAGCCAAGCCTCTTGGGAGCTTACAGTAGGCCCTGTATGAAGAACCCTGCAAGCTCTTGGCTACATAAGAGGGGTGTGGCCTAATATGCAAAGGAGTTCCTGATACAAAAAAAGCCCTGATTCTCCACCTAATACTAGAAGAGCTGATAACAAAAGCAGCAGAATGCGGCCAGCCACCAGGCAAGGCTGGGGTCTCTGGAAGCTTGAAGATTTTCCAGTAGGCAGAAAGTGAGCAATTCATGAATAAACCCCAAAATAGGAAGCCCCCACAAAATGACCTAATAAGACCTCAGTGTGTTCCAGAATGCATTGAATGTTGACAGCATTTGAGAGATTATTGGCCCAGACCTGTCTCTACACTGCTTATTCTGTAAAACGCATGTAAATTTAGGAAGGATGGAAGAAGATATTGGATTTATATCCCACACTTCACTCCGAAGAGTCTCAGAGTGGCTCACAATCTCCTTTCCCTTCCTCCCCCACAACAGACACCCTGTGAGGTAGATGAAGATACTGGATTTATATCCCGCCCTCCACTCCAAAGAGTCTCAGAGCGGCTCACAATCTCCTTTTCCTTCCTCCCCCACAACAGACACCCTGTGAGGTGGGTGGGGCTTAGAGGGCTCTCACAGCAGCTGCCCTTTCAAGGACAGAGATAGAGCGGCCTACAATCTCCTTTCCCTTCCTCCCCCACAACAGACACCCTGTGAGGTGCGGGGGTGCTGAGAGAGCTTCACCCTTCACTCTGAAACTCAAGGTCTCAGAGCGGCTTACAATCTGCTTTCCCTTCCTCCCCCACAACAGACACCCTGTGAGGTGGGTGGGGCTGAGAGGGCTCTCCCAGAAGCTGCCCTTTCAAGGACAGAGATGGAGCGGCCTACAATCTCCTTTCCCTTCCTCCCCCACAACAGACACTCTGTGAGGTGTGGGGCTGAGAAAGCTCTCCCAGAAGCTGCCCTTTCAAGGACAAAGATGGAGCAGCCTACAATCTCCTTTCCCTTCCTCCCCCACAACAGACACTCTGTGAGGTGTGGGGCTGAGAAAGCTCTCCCAGAAGCTGCCCTTTCAAGGACAGAGATGGAGCGGCCTACAATCTCCTTTCCCTTCCTCCCCCACAACAGACACCCTGTGAGGTGCGGGGGTGCTGAGAGAGCTCTCCCAGAAGCTGCCCTTTCAAGGACAACTCCTGCAATAGTCATGGCTAATCCAAGGCCATTCCAGCAGGTGCAAGTGGAGGAGTGGGGAACCAAACCCTGTTCTCCCAGATAAGAGTCCGCGCACTTCACCACTACACTGAACTGGCTCAGCATGGCACAACAGGCAAAGCCTCCCATCACCACATTCCATTCTGAATCCTTAGTCGGAGACGGGGGAGGTGACAGTTCTTCGAGTTAGTGCCTGGATGGGAGTCAAAACTTCTGAGCACCCCAGAGACTGGAACAGAAAACGTACTCTGCATATGCTCAGAAGTGCCTTGGTCTCCAGACATTCAGAGCCAAAAACTCCCACAGGGATGAAGAAGTCCTGTTAGCATGGCCTTAGGAACGTCTCCCAAACAATCCCAGTTGAGACTTACCCACTGGAGGAGGTGCTCGGAAGTGTCCGTCTCATCCCTGTGCTGGAGGGGTTGAGGTCATAAGCCAGGTGTCCTTGTAACTCCCCCAAGGAGAAATTTGGCCCCGTGCCCGTCACCACTGGCGCTGTAGAGGACACAGAGATGGAGGCCCATCAACGCACAGCCAGGTGCCCAGTTCAAAGGAGAGGAGGACAAAATCCGGTTTCCCATCTGTTATCAGGAGTGGAATTCTAGCAGGAGCTCCTTTGCATATTAGGCCACACACCCCAAATGTAACCAATCCTCCGAGAGCTTACAAAAAAGAGCCTTCTAAGCTCCTGGAGGGCTGGCTACATCAGGGGTGTGTGGCCTAACATGCAAAGGAGCTCCTGCTAGAATCCCACCCCTGTCTGTGATACTGAATAGCTCAGTCTTCTTTAACATGACAGGACTTCTGTGCTTTTCTGCAGAGATACACAGAAAACTCCCCTTCCGCCTTCAACCCCCCTGAAGGAACGGAGCCTGACGGAGTCAGACACCCCTGTGCCTCCCAACCCGGGGGTCGGGAACCAAAAGTGGGTCATGAAGACTCAAAAAGGAGGTCGTGGGTCAGCCCTCCTTAACGGCTGCCCCGCCCTTTACACCTGACCTCCCTTCCTTCCATTCATGATGGACATTTTCAGGGCTTTTTTTGTAGCATGAGCTCCTTTGCATATTAGGCCACACCCCCTCGATGTAGCCAGTCCTCCGAGAGCTTACAAGGCTCTTTTTTGTAAGCTCTTGGAGGATTGGTTTTATTTGGGGGTGTGGCCTAATATGCAAAGGAGCTAACGCTCAGGGCTCTTCTTACACGGCTCTTCTTATAGGGCCTACGGTAAGCTCCAGCAGGATTGGCTACATCGGGGATGTGGCCTAATATGCAAAGGAGTTCCTGCTACAAAAAAAAAAGCCCTGGACATTTCACCATAACACCATCATCCAGTACCAGAGACCGCGACCTGGCTTGGGAAAGCTTCATACCACCTAACGGCAGGGGTGGAATTCTGGCAGGAGCTTCTTTGCCTATTAGGCCACACCCCCCTGATGTAGCCAATCCTCCAAGAGCTTACAAAAAAGAGCCCTGTAAACTCTTGAAGGATTGGCTACCTCAGGGGGTGTGGCCTAATATGCAAAGGAGCTCCAGCTATAATTCCACCCCTGCCGAATGCCACGCACAAATTAGAACTTAAAGGTACTTGGGGAAATTTATTTTCCAGCCTTCATGAACTTCGCACGATTGTTTCGCCTCCCGAAATTGAGTTAGATGGAGAACAGCTGTTTGTGAGCCAAACAACATACATGACGGAAACTCCTGATGTATGATTTGTCCCTAAAAGCTACAATGTATGATTTGTCCCTAAAAGCTAAAAGCTACTGGAACTGGGGAGGAGGCGGGGCTTTTTTTGTAGCAGGAACTCCTTTGTATATTTGGCCACACACATCTCCCCTGATGTAGCCAATCCTCCTGGAGCTTACAGTAGGCCCTGTACTAAGAGCCCTGTAAGCTCCAGGAGGATTGGCTACATCAGGAGGGTGTGGCCTAATATGCAAAGGAGCTCCTGCTGTGGAAAAAAAGCTCTGGGAGGAGGTAGAAGAAAAGACAAGAGTCCAGTAGCACCTAAAAGACTAACAACATTTTTTGGCAGGGGATGCGCTTTCGTGAGTCACTGCTCACTTCTTCAAAGGAGGATAAATTTGCTGGAGGAGCACGGAATTCTTGATTGAAAATACGCCCCTGACCAAATGCTTTAACCTACACAGATCGCAGCATTGTGCTTTTCCTTCCATCAGAGCTTAAAGCCTTGGGAAACAGGGATATTTGATTCAGGAAACTGTAGGGAGGGGGACGGTTAACGTTCCCGTGTTCCCCATCCTCAATTGACATTGCCTCCCCTGAATTCTTTTTAGGGCCAAATTACACATCTGGAATCCTCATCGTGGTAGGAACTCTAGCTCTGGGTAAAGTTTGGCCCGGAGACAAGCCAGGAAGCCATTTCTACTGAAACCTAAATTTAGTATCCGAAGATCTAGTCAGGCTGAACAACCTGAACTATACGAAAAGGATTAAAAGGGGTGGCAGTGGGTCGGAGGAGAAAATCAGAATTTTGAGCTGGGTCGTCTCAAGGGTTAGAATCCGGGGGGGGGGGGGGTTGTAGCAGGAACTCTTTTGCATATTAGGCCACACACCCCTGATGCAGCCAATCCTCCAAGAGATTAGAGGGCTCTTCTTACAGGGCCTACTGTAAGCTCTAGGAGGACTGGCTACATCAGGGGGGCGTGGCCTAATATGCAGAGGAGCTCTTGCTAGAATTCCACCCCTGCTTATGAGTGACTGAATGCATTGGTAGGGTCAATGATGACACATCCTGCATTCTTGACATCTTTCAATTGTATTCAGTTTTCAGCACTAAAATTACTGCAGTCAGTATCCTATCTGTATCTTTATTAGGAATGTGCACAAAAAAAACCCCTCACAAAACCATTTTGGGGTACAGATATACTGAATCCGAAAGATATTGGTATTTCCGAATATTCCTGAATCCCAATTCCAGTATGGTATTCGGATTCGGTAAATATTCGGGATTCCCAAATTTTTTCGGCACCCCCGAAGCACTCTGTAACACAGAAGTCTTCATCTTTAGGGCAGCCTTCTGTTTGCAGCTGCAAGACATTCCTAGAGGAAGCCAGTGGAACAAGAACTTCTCCAAGGTTCTTCTCCACAGGGATCAGGAATCAGGGACAATAGTGGGCTAGTTTGGGGCAGTTCCAGCCCTTGCAGGGAGGCCTCCAGAGAATACCAAAGTCAGAAGGCAGAGGCAGGCTATCAATCCCCGTCTCTGAATATCCTCCACGCCCCAGTTGGAGTAGTCAGAGGTCACCATGGCTTCCAGGCACGTGCATACACACACACACGCAAATGCAGTGCCGGATTAAACCCTGTGGAGGCCCCAAGGCAGTCAAAATCATAGGGCTGCCCCTCACAAATTATCTCAGAGTCGGAGCACTGCTGCAGCCAACAGGCAGCTTCTCAAAATCCCTTTGGACAAAGCTGCGGGGGAGAAGCAGAGAGAGGCAAACTTGGTGATGACCCCAGCATCAGCCGCACCAGGCTAGTCAGGCAAAGAGTGGCTCAGTTGCTGGCTGTGCGTGCAGGCTGGGAGGGCTGCAAGCAGGGGGGAAGCTGCGGGGAGGTAGCTGACCTGGGACCTCTAAAGGTGCGGGGGCCCACAGGCCAGTACCTACTTGGCCTAATTATTAATCCGCAAACAAACCAACAAACCCCAAAAGCCATCCTTGCACACAACCCCACAACCTCACCCCTGGAAAGAAGCCACTGTGAACTACTCACTTCGAGAGACTTGGATAAGCTCTGTGACGCTGAAGACGCCTGACGTAACAAAATTTTCTTGGAAATCTGTTGCATCTGCACAAAAGAGATTATTTTCACACATCAACAAAAATTTAAAAAAAATCCCTTTTCATTCATTCCCCACCCCCCACCCGAATTGTTAAAATATTGAGTTTTTATACTTGGAGAGACAACAGAAATATTAAGATGGGTTAGCATGTCAATTTAGCAAGTTGCCCATCACTTTCTCTGTGATTTCATGACATGTATAAGCATGACCTTTCTGTACACTGAACATATGAAGCTGCCTTCTACTGAATCAGACCCCCCTGGGTCCATCAAAGTCAGCCTTGTATACTCAGACTGGCAGCGGCTCTCCAGGGTCTCAAGCGGAGGTTTTTCACACCTACTTGCCTGGACCCCTTTTAGTTGCAGATGCCAGATTGAACCTGGGACCTTCTGCTTACCAAGCAGATGCTCTACCACTGAGCCACCGTCCCTTCCCTTAGACATATGAACATATGAAGCTGCCTTTTACTGAATCAGACCCTCAGTCCATCAAAGTCAGTCTTGTCTACTCAGACTGGCAGCGGCTCTCCAGGGTCTCAAGCGGAGGTTTTTCACACCTACTTGCCTGGACCCCTTTTAGTTGCAGATGCCAGATTGAACCTGGGACCTTCTGCTTACCAAGCAACAACAACAACAACAAAATTTTATTTGTATCCCGCCCTCCCCGCCGGAGCAGGCTCAGGGCGGCTAACAGCATAATTCAAGTCTTAGTTATACAGAAATGAATAAAATTACATTTAAACATTATGAACATTTTAATTAAAATTCTGATTAAGTTTTAAAATTAAATTAAATTAAATTAGTAAAAGTGCTAATGCTACGTTTGCTTTTTATGATGGCGGTTTTCCTTAGTAGTTTCCTTTTTCATCAGCGAAAGCCAGTCGGAAGAGGAAGGTCTTGCAGGCCCTGCGGAACTGTTCAAGGTCCCGCAGGGCCCGCATTTCCTCTGGAAGTTGGTTCCATAGGCTCGGGGCTATAGAGGAGAAGGCCCGGAAGCAGATGCTCTACCACTGAGCCACCGTCCCTTCCCTTAGACATATGAACATATGAAGCTGCCTTCTACTGAATCAGACCCTCAGTCCATCAAAGTCAGTCTTGTCTACTCAGACTGGCAGCGGCACTCCAGGGTCTCAGGCTGAGGTTTTTCACGCCTCCTCGCCTGGACCCTTTTTAGTTGGAGATGCCGGGGACTGAACGTGGGACCTTCTGCTTACCAAGCAGATGCTCTACCACTGAGCCACATTGTCACAGACATCCTTGCAGACTTGTTGCTTACTCTGATGCTGTGTTTTCCCAAGTTGCAGAAAGTCAACCGGAAAAAAAAAATCTCCCGTGAATACAGAACAACACAGAACAAATTGAAAAAGTCCTGGAATCGATTCATACAAGGGAAATTGAAATGGAAATTTTCAGGCCAGAATTTCAAGATTGTAAAATGCAATAGTTGGGCCTATTTAGGGAGGTCAAGTCAAACTTTTCTGAAGCCAGCTTTTGTGTGTGATTGATCTTTGGTGTGTGATTGATCTCAGTTGGCTTATTTTTAGTTTGCTATTTTTCATAGCTGGTGTGGAGAAACGCCATCTGAGAGTGTTGGTGCTTCATCCAAAAAGGCAGGGATCAGTAAATCCATTCAGCCGGCTTTGTAGCCTTCCCCTCACTTCCCCCCTCCCTTCCAGAGCCAAACCAACAACGCTAGGGGGAAAGCCTCCTAGAGAGGCAGGAAGTGCTGTTGTTCTTGCCATGTGCCAGGCAGGAAGAGAGTCTCAGTTTGCAGCAGGCGCTCGGGAAGGGAGGCTGCTTGGCTGTGAGCTCCTGCCTGGGAGGCTCCAGGCAGCAAGGCAACGTAAGTAATTCTCAAGACAGGACAAGTCTAGACCAGGGACAGTAGAAAGCGTTTATAAACAACTTTCCTTTGTTATGCTGTTTGCTGTGCTGTGCTGTGCTGTGCTAATTTTGTAGATGCAACTGCTTTTGTTTTGTTTTTCTTTTCCTATCATTTTTACTGTTTAAATAAATGTTTTTTTCTGTTTTAAATACTGGCAGTCAATCTCTGTACCACATAGATCCCCAGACCGCTTTAGACCACGCTGTTTTTAAGAAGGGGGCCCCAGGGAAGGGGGAAGGCATGCAGTTGGATAAGGTGCCAATCCTCCAGGGGTGCCCCAAAGAAGCGCTGAGGTCTCTGTGAAACCCAAGTGCAGGGTGGCAGAGGGCCTTGAGGCCTGGCCTCACAGCTGGAGAGGGGGATTGGGAGTCCTGTTCCTCTCAATCTGAACCCCGGGACTGAGCAGGTGGTGGCAGCGCGCCCAAGGGGCAGGAGGAGAAATAGCTCCCTCCAGGAGTTGGCGACTCCATAGGGAGCTGACGGGACCGGGTCTGAAGGCAGAATCGGGCCGGTTCCGTCACAGCTGGTTTAATCCGTATGTGTGGGGGTTAACATTCTCTCCTCGGAGAACTCATTTCGAGATGGAAAGCTAACGAAAAATCTTCAGATAACTAAAATACTTGCATAACTTACTCCTCCCTTCCCTCCCACATACACCAGAACCCCAAAAATACCAATTCTTAGGTTGTTAATTACTAACAAACCCTACATGGCTACCCAACTGAACCTAAACTTTACAACAGATCGATTCAGCTGGGTATCTGTGTTGGTCTAAACAGCTGAACAAAGTTAAGAGTCCAGTGGCATGAACCTTTAAGACCAACAGAATTTTATTCAACATATAAGGTTTTGTGTGCAAGCACACGACACTATATCTGAAAAAGTGTGCTTGCACACAAAAGCCTTATACCTTGAATAAAATTTTGTAGGTCTTAAAGGTGCCATTGGACTCTAACTTTGTTCTCCTACATGAGATTGTTTTGCAAAATTCCAGAATTAACTTGACCGCAGTTAAAAAAAACTTAGGGTGTGTTTTAAAAGGTAAAAGGTAAAGGCAGTCCTCTGTGCAAGCACCAGTCGTTTCCGAATCTGGGCAGACTTTTTACGGGGTGGTTTGCCATTACCTTCCCCAGTCCTCTACACTTTCCCCCCAGCAAGCTGGGTACTCCTTCCACCAACCTTGGAAGGATGGAAGGCTGAATTGACCTTGAGCCGGCTACTTGAACCCAGCTTTTGCCGGGATCGAACTCAGGTCGTGAGCAGAGCATGGACTGCAGTACTACAGCTTTACCACTCTGCGCCAGAGGGCTCTTAGGGAGCATTCACGCTATGCTAAATAATGCATTTTGAAACTGGATTTTCGCTGTTCTTACGCAGTAAAAATCCAGTTGCAAAACACATTATTTAGTGTAGTGTAAACATGCTTGCAGAGGGGACTACCTTTACCTTTAAATGCAGCTAAGAGCTAACTACATTGGACTACTTGCCATTGCAGTTGTAAAGATCGCAACAAGATTCTGCGTGTAAAGCATTTTAAACACTGAGGGAGCATTCACACACTGCAATAAATAATGTATTATGAAACTGGATTTTTGCACAGTAAAAATTCAGGTTCAAAACATTATTTAATGCAGGGGCGTCAAACATGCAGTTCAGGGGCCAAATCAGGCCCCCGGAGGGCCCCTATCAGGCCCTCGAACAACTGGCTGTCATCTGCTTCCTTCTCCCTCTCTCTTGCTTCCTTCTGCATCACAGCTTGCTTTGCAAGGCTTGCTCAATTTCACAGGAGCTACAGAGCAAAACTTCAATTTTCTCCATTGGCTGCGGCTCCTCCCTTGGGGAGGAAGGGGGGAGGCAAAGCTTACTTTGCCAGGCTCTCTCAATCACATAGCAGAGCTATTGCGCCAAGCCTCTCTTCCATCTATTGGCTGAAGCTCCTCCCTCCCCCGCCCCCAGTCCCTGGGGAAGGAAGGAAAGAGCCAGAGCTTCCTTTGCCCAGTTCAAAGAAAGCCCGACTGCTCAGCAGTTTCATGGAGTGCCCACGAGTTCTTGTATTGTGAGGAAAGGAGAAAAAGGACTTCTTTCTCCACTTTCTCCATCCTATTTGGTTCCAGAATTTATTTCCTCCTGTTTCCTTCCCACTTGCTGCTATTACGTTTCATTGATGTGTTTCTAATTCCTAATTGAATGTATTGCATTGATTTTTCTTTCCTTTTTCTTTTTAAACTGCACTTCAGAATGTAAGGCAGGCCAGCCAAGAAAGAGAAAAAAATGGAGGCCGGTCAAAAGGCGGGGGAGTGGGCAGTAGGGCTGCTAAGTTTCCCGGCCGGGCGGGGGCTCTCCTGCCCTGGAGGTTCCCAACCTGCTGACCCAGATCGGGCCGGTGGGGGAATCCTCCCCCAACATCGCCGGCGTGATGGCATCACTCAGAAGTAGGGTTGCCAATCCTCAGGTGGGAGCAGGGGATCCCCCGGTTTAGAGGCCCTCCCCCCGCTTCAGGGTCATCAGAAAGCGGGGGGAGGGGAGGGAAATGTCTGCTGGACACACTATTATTCCCTATAGAGATTGATTCCCGTAGAAAATAATAGAGAATTGATCCACGGGTATCTGGGGCTCTATGGGGGCTGTTTTATGAGGTAGAGGCACCAAATTTTCAGTTCAGCATCTAGTGCCTCTCCCCAAAATATCCCCCAAGTTTCAAAACGATTGGACCAGGGGGTCCAATTCTATGAGCCCCAAAAGAAGGTACCCCTATCCATTATTTCCTATGGAAGGAAGGCATTGAAAAGATGTGCCGTCCCTTGAAATGTGATGGCCAGAACTCCCTTTGGAGTTCAATGATGCTTGTCACAGCCTTGATCTTGGCTCCACCCCTAATGTCTCCTGGCTCCACCCCCAAAGTCTCCTGGCTCCACCCCCAAAGTCCCCAGATAGTTCTTAAATTGGACTTGGCAACCCTATTCAGAAGTGACATGGCTTCTCTTAGGTTCTTATGTTCTTAAATGGCGCTTCCTCAGACTTGTGTCAGAATACAGGGAGCCAAGCTAGACATGATTCCTGCGGCCAGAGGCAGAAATCTAGCAGGAGCTCCTTTGCATATTAGGCCACACCCCACTGATATAGCTGATCCTCCCGGAGCTTATAGAAGGCCCTGTAAGAAGAGCCCTGTAAGCTCTTGGAGGATTGGCTACATCAGGGGTGTGTGGCATAATATGCAAAGGAGCTCCTGCTAGAATTCCTTACAGGGCTCTTCTCACAGGGCCTACTGGAAGCTCCAGGAGGATTGGCTACATCAGGGGGGAGGGGCCTAATATGCAAAGGAGGTCCTGCTAGAATTCCTTACAGGGCTCTTCTCACAGGGCCTACTGGAAGCTCCAGGAGGATTGGCTACATCAGGGGTGTGTGGCCTAATATGCAAAGCAGCTCCTGCTAGAATTCCTTACAGGGCTGTTCTCACAGGGCCTACTGGAAGCTCCAGGAGGATTGGCTACATCAGGGGGAGTGGCCTAATATGCAAAGGAGGTCCTGCTAGAATTCCTTACAGGGCTCTTCTCACAGGGCCTACTGGAAGCTCCAGGAGGATTGGCTACATCAGGGGTGTGTGGCCTAATATGCAAAGGAGGTCCTGCTAGAATTCCTTACAGGGCTCTTCTCACAGGGCCTACTGCAAGCTCCAGGAGGATTGGCTACAACAGGGGTGTGTGGCCTAATATGCAAAGGAGGTCCTGCTAGAATTCCTTACAGGGCTCTTCGTACAGGGCCTACTGCAAGCTCCAGGAGGATTGGCTACAACAGGGGGGTGTGGCCTAATATGCAAAGGAGGTCCTGCTAGAATTCCTTACAGGGCTCTTCTCACAGGGCCTACTGGAAGCTCCAGGAGGATGGGCTACATCAGGGGTGTGTGGCCTAATATGCAAAGGAGGTCCTGCTAGAATTCCTTACAGGGCTCTTCTCACAGGGCCTACTGGAAGCTCCAGGAGGATTGGCTACATCAGGGGGGAGTGGCCTAATATGCAAAGGAGCTCCTGCTAGAATTCCACACCTGCCTGCGGCAAACTGGGTTGGGGGTTCCCTGATTTACTGACACACGCGACATCAGGAAACGAAGGTTCCCAAACAGATTGGGGCCTGATTCGGCTCGAGAGCATGGTACAGGGGAAGAGGGGACTTCAGCCTTCCTCCCCGTGCTGTTTTTGTTGTGTACTGGACTCAAGTGAAGAGTGTTCTAGGAGTTCCTGCCTGGCTCATTGGAGCGGAACTTGGGGACTCGGCAAATCCCTGAAAGCAGAGACCCCCCCGGCTGGTTTGAATGACCCAATAACGTGTTTGCACGGGAACCCAGTGTTGTATATAGTTGGCCCCATTGGCCCAGTTCTGCGGTCTTTGTAGTGCAGCCACATGCGATGCTGTATCTAATCAAGAGCTTGTTATCGCTACCACCTCGCCTCTTCAATTAATAGAACCCACTCCATCAGGGGTGTCAAACATGCGGCCTCTTCTCCCTAGGGTTGCCAAGTCCAATTCAAGAAATATCTGGGGACTTTGGGGGTGGAGCCAGGAGCACAGGTGTGACAAGCAGAATTGAACTCCAAGGGAGTTGTGGCCATCACATTTAAAGGGACAACACACCTTTTAAAATGCCTTCCTTCCATAGAAAATAATGAAGGATAGGGGCACCTTCTTTTGGGGCTCGTAGAATTGGCCCCCCTGGTCCAATACTTTTGAAACTTGGGGGGCATTTTGGGAAGAGGCACTAGATGCTATACTGAAAATTTGGCACCTCTACCTCAAAAAACAGCCCCCCCAGAGCCCCCAATACCCCCTGTCAATTCCCCATCATTCCTTATGGGAATTGTTCATGGAGGTGCATAATGGCTGTGGGGGTGGGGCTTCCCCCTCCGGCCAGCTGGCTGGGGGAGGGGGGAAGCCTGTAAAACCGGGGGATCCCCCGCTGGGACCTGGGGATTGGGAAGCCTACTTCTCCCTCTCTCTTGCTTTCTTCTGCACAACAGCTTGCTTTGCCAGGCTTGCTCAATCGCACAGGAGCTACAGAGCAAACCCTCTGGTTTTTTTTCCCATTGGCTGAGGCTCCTCTCTTGGCGAGGAAGGGGGGGAGGAATAGCTTGCTTTGTCAGGCTCTCTCAGTCACACAGCAGAGCTCCTGAGCCAAGCCTCTCTTCCGACTATTGGCTGAGGCTCCCACCCTTGCAGTCCCCTGGGGAGGGAAGGAAGGAAGGAAGGAAGGAAGGAAGGAAGGAAGGAAGGAAGGAAGGAAGGAAGGAAGGAAGGAAGGAAGGAAGGAAGGAAGGAAGGAAGGAAGGAAGGAAGGAAGGAAGGAAGGAGCCGTGCGTCCTTTGCCCAGTTCCCTGGATCCCATGGGAGACATACAAAGAAAGCATCTTAGAGACCAATGAGTTTTAAGCATGTTTTAAATTTTTTAAAAAAATATATTTGTGTTTGTCTGTGTTTCTTATAAAATTTATATCTCTGCTACCTAATCTTAAATAGCTACGCACATGGCCTGGCCTGACATGGCTCAGCCCAACCCGACACGGCTCGGCCCCTCAAGGTCTCATTTATGTCAGATCCAGCCCTCATAACAAATGAGTTCGACACCCCTGCGCTATATTATAGTTTTCCTGAGCCGAATCCAGCCTCAGCACCCGAAGCAATGCTGGTTCCCTGCTGACATATCTGTCTGTAAGTTGGAGAATCCCAGCTCGATTTGTGGCTGACGTCACATCTAGTCTGACCCCAAGTGAGACCGTCGAAGTGGACAAACAACATTCCCTCTAAGCCGCAGAGTCTCGTGAGCAAAAATTCTACTTTGTGAGCTACTGGCATGAAAGCTGTGAGCTCCTGCATCAATTATTGGGCTCTGGGGTCATCCTTCCTGAGCTAAGAAGAAGAAGACTGCAGATTTATACCCCGCCCTCCTCTCTGAATTAGAGACTCAGAGTGGCTTACAATCTCCTATATCTTCTCCCCTCACAACAGACACCCTGTGAGGCGGATGGGGCTGAGAGAGCTCTCCCAGAAGCTGCCCTTTCAAGGACAGAGTCTCAGAGCGGCCTACAATTGCCTTTCCCTTCCTCCCCCACAACAGACACCCTGTGAGGTGGGTGGGGCTGAGAGGGCTCTCACAGCAGCTGCCCTTTCAAGGACAACTTCCTGATAGCTATGGCTAACCCAACTAAGCCGCCCCAACTCAGGGTATGCTGATGCTAAGATGGAAATGTGTGAGCTGGAGGTTAAAAATCTGTGAGCGAGTTCACACTAACTCAGATGAGAGGGAACACTGGACAGAAAATGGGGGCTCTGTGAAGTACCAGCTGACTCTTATCACAGTCAGGGGCTGTGGGGGCCCTGTACACAGAATACCCATTTAAGCACTCTGCTAATTAGCGGGAACTGGCCTAACTCTACCACTTAATCCCAACACTTCTTACCTGCCAATGCATGGGCTTGTGCACCTTTTCCTTACTCCTCCCTACCGCTCAGGCTCACGGCTGCCTGCATCACCAGCACGCCCTTTCCCTGACACTTCTGGGCAGTGTATACAGTTGGAAGCATGGACTGCAAAGGCTTCCAAGCGGATGGATGGGGGTGGAACTCGCACGTGGGCAGCTGAAAAGGCACATGGGTCAGCTGGTCACCTCCAGTGGGTCTCACCAGATATCTGGGCCCCAGCAGCCGCCCCAACTCAGGGTGTGCTGACGCTGGCCCTGAATGCAGCTGCAAGAGCCCCTGAATGTGCCCAGGATGTCAGGAATGGAGAGGAGGAAGAAGAAGACCGTAGATTTATATCCCACCCTTCTCTCTGAAGCAAAAGCTCAGAGCAGCCTACAATCTCATTTCTCTTCCTCCCCCACAACAGACACCCTGCGAGGCAGGTGGGGCTGAGAGGCCTCCCAGAAGCTGCCCTTTCAAGGACAGAGGCTCAGAGCGGCCTACAATCTCCTTTCCCTTCCTCCTTCACAACAGGCACCCTGTGAGGTGGGTGGGGCTGAGAGAGCTCTCCCAGAAGCTGCCCTTTCAAGGACAGAGTCTCAGAGCAGCCTACAATCTCCTTTCCCTTCCTCCATCATAATAGACACCCTGTGAGGTAGGTGGGGCTGAGAGAGCTCTCCCAGAAGCTGCCCTTTCAAGGAGAGTCTCAGAGCGGCCTACAATCTCCTTTCCCTTCCTCCATCACAACAGACACCCTGTGAGGCAGGTGGAGCTGAGAGAGCTCTCCCAGAAGCTGCCCTTTCAAGGACAACCTCTGTCAGAGCTATGGCTGACCGGAGGCCATTCCAGCAGGTGCAAGCGGAGGAGTGGGGAATCAAACACAGTTCTCCCAGATAAGAGTCTGCGTGCTTAACCACTACACCAAACTGACTCTTGCAGGTGCTGTGCTGACCTTCTTCCCCTGTGAGTTGTTCCTCAGTCCAAATTCTTCCTCTCACAGTCTGCTTTTTTCCTCTTAAGGGAAAAGATGCATCGGTCCAGAGCAACAAAGCAGAATGAGAGAACAATTTGGGTACGAAATATTTGGAAGATAAAGGTTTGGGATCCTCTTCCTGTCCCTTCCCTCAGCTCTTTCACTCAAAACTCCACACAGCTATATTGCAGTTTTTTAAGAAGTCACAAGACATTGTACATGCGTCCTGCAAGCTGAATCATAATTGGCTTTTCCCACCCTTCTGTGCATTGATTAAACTCTGTGGGGGGAAAGAAAAGATCCTTGATGCAAACACAAACAGGGACCGTATTGTTTAGTTCAGGGGTGGAATTCTAGCAGGAGCTCCTTCGCCTATTAGGCCACACACCCCTGATGTAGCCAATCCTCCAAGAGCTTACAAAAAAGAGCCTTGTAAGGTCTCGGAGGATTGGCTACATCAGGGAGGTGTGGCCTAATATGCAAAGATGTTCCTGCTACAATAAAAGCCCTGATATTAGGCCACACACCCCTGATGTAGCCAATCCTCCAAGAGCTTACAGGGCTCTTCATACAGGTGTGTGGCCTAATATGCAAAGGAGTTCCTGCTACAGAAAAAGCCCTGACCGCATAGAACCTCCTTGTGCCAAAGCAGTATATCCCCAAATGTCACTTTCTGGAAAGGGGGGGAAAATAGCAGGATCTTCTTTCCTTGCTTCCAGAGGTATCTGGGTGGCGACTATGTGGAACAGGACGCTGGTCTAATTTTAATTTCATGTTTTAAATTTAATTTTTCAATTTATACCCCGCCCTATCCCGCAAGTGGGCTCAGGGCGGCTTACAGCATTAAAACCGCATTAAACGAACCCCATCAAATTAAACAGTATCATAAATACAAAATGTCACATACAATCGAAAGACCATAATCCGCACAATTGGCAGCAAACCAAACTACAGCACAGGGCTTTTGTTTAGCAGGAACACACAGGAACGCAGTTCTGGCTGGCTGGGCATCAGGGGGTGTGGCCTGATATGCAAATAAGTTCCTGCTGGGCTTTCGCTACAAAAAAGTCTGGTGAAACAATGGCGGCATCGGGGTGTGGCCTAATATGTAAATGAGTTCCTGCTGGGCTTTTTCTACCAAAATTTTTACCGAGAGGGGAATTCTAGCAGGAGCTTCTTTGCATATTAGGCCACACCTCCCTGATGTAACCAATCCTCCAAGAGCTTACAGAGCTCTTAGTGCAGGGCCTACTGTAAGCTCCAGGAGGACTAGGGTTGCCAAGTCCAATTCAAGAAATATCTGGGGACTTTGGGGGTGGGGCCAGGAGATTTTGGGGGTGGAGCCAGGAGATATTGGGGCAGAGCCAGGAGCAAGGGTGTGACAAGCATAATTGAACTCCAAGGGAGTTCTGGCCATCACTTTTAAAGGGACAGCACACCTTTTAAATGCGTTCTTTCCATAGGAAATAATGGATAGGGGCACCTTCTTTTGGGGCTCATAGAATTGGACCCCCCGGTCCAATTGTTTTGAAACTTGGGGGGTACTTTGGGGAGAGGCACTAGATGCTATACTGAAAACACCTCTTCCTCAAAAAACAGCCCCCCCAGAGCCCCCGATACCCGCGGATCAATTCCCCATCATTCCCTATGGGAATTGTTCCTGGAGGTGCATAATGGCTGTGGAGGTGGGGCTTCCCCCGCCGGCCAGCTGGCTGGGGGAGGGGGGAAGCCTGTAAAACCGGAGGATCTCCCGCTGGGACCTGGGGATTGGGAAGCCTAAGGAGGACTGGCATATATGCTGGAAGCTTTCAGCAAAAGCTTGAGCACTTTCATAGTTGGGCGCTGGGGGGGGGCGGAAGCGATGACTTCGGAGGATGCCCGCTGGATCAATTAAAAGCCTGGTGGAAGAACTCCATCTTGGAGGCCCTGCAAAACTTGGATAAGTCCCGCACGGCCCAGGTCTCCAGCGGGAGCTCATTCCACCAGGTAGGGGCCCGGACCAAAAAGGCCCTGGCCTTTGTTGAAGCCAGTCAGGTGTCCTTAGCACCAGAGATCACAAGGAGATGTTGTGTAGCTGACCTCAGAGCCAGTCTTGCACTTTGCTTTGCCAAATATAGCCTTCTTTCATTTTATACTTGGAGCAAAGAGTGATACAAACCGATTCCCAGGGACACACACACCTAGGGGTTGAATTCTAGCAGGAGTTGCTTTGCATATTAGGCCACACCCCCTGATGTAGCCCATCCTCCAAGAGCTCACAAAGAAGAACCTTGTCAGCTCTTGGAGGACTGGCTACATCAAGGGGATGTGGCCTAATATGCAAAGGAGCTCCTGCTAGAATTCCACCCCTGTAGCCAATCCTCCTGAAGCTTACAGAAGGCCCTGTATGAAGAGCCCTGGAAGCTCTTGGAGGACTGGCTACATCAAGGGGATGTGGCCTAATATGCAAAGGAGCTCCTGCTAGAATTCCACCCCTGTAGCCAATCCTCCTGAAGCTTACAGAAGGCCCTGTACAAAGAGCCCTGGAAGCTCTTGGAGGATTGGCTACATCAAGGGGATGTGGCCTAATATGCAAAGGAGCTCCTGCTAGAATTCCACCCCTGCACACCCCCAAAACACACACATCTCGATGCTTTCGATTCTTGCTTACCCAAGGTGATGATGGGTTTGCTGTCCTCTTGGTCTGACCCGATCCCCGTCCTCGGGCTGCTACTCTGATCTGAATCTGAAAGGGAAAGCCACAAGTTGTGCATGAGATTGGTGCCTTTTGCAGGCATGTCTTTGCTACCTTTCGAAAATGCAAAACAGAGAGATTTTAGGGCTGAATTTAGGGCCAGGCCGAAGCCAAGAATCAGCCCAGGTCACTTCTAAAAAGTCAAGGTCGTCCCCTGTGCAAGCACCAGTTGTTTCCGACTCTGGGGTGACGTTGCATCATGATGTTTTCACGGCAGACTTTTTAACGGGGTGGTTTGCCGTTGCCTTCCCCGGTCCTCTACGCTTTCCCCCCCAGCAAGCTGGGTACTCATTTGACCGACCTCGGAAGGATGGAAGGCTGAGCCAACCTGGAGCCGGCTACCTGAACCCAGCTTCCGTTGGGATCGAACTCAGATCGTGAGCAGAGCTTGGACAGCAGTACTGTAGCTTTACCACTCTTTGCCACGGGGTTCTCTTATAGGTCACTTCTAGGACAGCTGAATCCCAGGGGTGCCATTGAAATAACACATCTTTGCCACGGAGACACTATTTGTGTTTACATTTTAAAAATACGATCATTTCTTTTGCGCTTTAGGAGCACCGATCCTTTTAAACTCATTCCGGCTCTCCAGGGGTGGAATTCTAGCAGGAGCTCCTTTGCATATTAGGCCACACACCTCTGATGTATCCCATCCTCCGAGAGCTTACAAAAAAGAGCCTTGTAAACTCCTAGAGGATTGGCTGCTTCAGAGGGGGTGTGGCCTAATATGCAAAGGAGCTCCTACCAGAATTCCACCCCTGCGACTACCCGCTCAAGGATTTTAAGAAGCATGTTTGAATGCTTCTCAGTTTAAAAATGTCAAGGTTTGAAAGGGAGGGTGGAGGGAATACTTTAGTGATCAAACAGCAAAATCCCAAACGGAATAAACTTTCGATGTTTTTTTCTGCTCAGGATGGCATGGTTGGTTTTCTCATGGCAGGGAATTTTAGTTCAAATCCCTGTTCAGCCACTATGTGGCGGACTTGTGAAAGGGCGAAAAAGTATTGGCAGATGATCCAGCAAGAAATGTCTAGGATCTTGGGATATGAATTCAAGAAAGCTGCAGAGACTTTTTCTGTTGGGATTACAAATGGAAACATTTCCCAAAGAAGACAGAACTAAAATTTGGTACTTGCTCTCAGCTGCTAGGGACACTATATGCGCAGTTGTGGAAGCAAGAAAAAATACCAGAAAAATGGGATTGGCTTGTAAAAGTTATGACATGGAGTGAGATGGACAAATTAACAAGAACTTTAAAAGACTATGATTGAGAAGATTTTAAAAGGGAGTGGAAAAAATTTAGAAGTTATGCAGAAGACGAGTGGAAAGCAAAAGGACTTTGGACAATTTTTGATAATGATTAAACTTTAGAAGAAAGAAGAATATTAATTTTAGTTCTTAGGAATTAAGGGCACCTTTTAATGTTAGTATTTTGAGTAAATAACACTGGCGGGGGTCAAGTAACAGGGGGAGGGGGTGATTAGAAAGAAGCATATGGGATAGATGAAAAGAAGTTATTAATGGAAATTGTTACCATATGTTATCAATAAAATTGTTTAAAAAGAAAAAAAAATCCCTGTTCAGCCACTAAACTTAGCAGATGACCTCACACCAGTCACGTACTTGCAGTTTAGAATAATTCACAGGCTTGTTGCAATGGGGCGGGGGGGGGGGCGTTGTCAAGTAATGCTGCCTTGATCTTCTTGGAAGGAAGATGTCTGCTGAGTACTCCATTATTCCTTATGGAGACCGATTCCCGAAGGATATAATGTAGAATTGATTGGAAGGTATCTGGGGCTCTGGAGGACTGTTTTTTTGAGGTAGAGGCACCAAATTTGCAGCATAGCATCCGGTGCCTCTCCTCAAAACACCCTCCAAGTTCCAAAAGAATTGGACCAGGGGGTCCAATTCTATGAGCCCCCAAAGAAGGTGCCCCGATCCTTCGTTATTTCCAAAGGCATTTAAAAGGTGTGTGGTCCCTTCAAATGTGATGGCCAGAACTCCCGTTGAGTTCAGTAGTGCTTGTCACAATCTTGATACTGGCTCCACTCCCAGTGTCTCCTGGCTCCACCCCCAAAGTCCCCAGATATTTCTTGAATTGGACTTAGCAACCCTAATTGCAGTGCTGGAATTGTTTCTAACTGATACATCTTAATCTTATATATGTTCTATTTATTTTATGTTGAAACCCGCTCTGAGCTCCACATTAGTGGGGGGAGAGTGGGAATATAAATTGAGGAAGAGGAAGAGGAGGAGGAGGAGGAAAAGAAGAAGAAGAAGAGTTGGACTTATACCCTGCCCTTCACTCAGAATCTCAAAGCAGTTTACAATCTTTTTCCCGTCCTCTCCCCACAACAGACACTCTGTGAGGTAGGTGGGGCTGAGAGAGCTCTGAGAGAACTGCTCCTGGGAGAACAGCTCTGAGAGAACTGGGACTGACCCAAGGTCACCCGGCAGCTGGAAGAGGAGTGGGGAATCAAACCTGGTTCTCCCAGATTAGAGTCCCCAACTAGTGAAGAAGAAGAAGGCAAAGGAGAAGAAGGGAAGGAGGAGGAGGAGGGGAAGGAGGAGGAGAAGAAAAAGGAGGAGGAGGAGAAGAAAACGGAGAAAGAGGAGGAGGAGGAGAAAGAGGAGGAGGAGGAGGAGAAGGAGAAGAAGAAGGAGAAGAAAGACGAGGAGAAGGAGCAGAAGGAGAAGGAGGAGGAGGAGAAGAGGGAGGAGGAGGAGAAGGAGGAGAAGAAAAAGGAGAAGGAGGAGGAGGAGGAGAAGGAGGAGGAGGAGGAGGAGAAGGAGGAGGAGAAGAAGAAGGAGGAGAAGGAGGAGAAGAGAGGAGGAGGAGGAGAAGAAGAAGACATGTCCAGTAAACTTCTGCCACCGCTTGTGGCAGAAGGTTTCTTTAATGCAAATTTTAACATTTTAACAAAATATGGCCGCTATAAAGGCGGGGTGGGGCACACGGCCACTCCGGTGATACATCCTCACACAGTTCAGAATCAAACAGTGGCTGGCCACAAGCCTGCCATCTGGGTCCGCTCTGGATGCTAATGGCTGATCTTTGCAATATCATTTTAGCAGTAATGGACAATTTCACCCCCCCCCCCCCAACCCGGTGCTCCCCCGATAGCACTCTCTTTGCTACCGGCGTGGTGATTAACAAGCTGCCGCCACAGCATGGAGCTCCCCCGCCTCCTCCCTTCCCCGGCTGCCAGAACCAGACGCAGGCCTGACCTCAGAACCTCCGCGGCGCCACAAAGCCAGGGCAGGCGGCACCAGTGCGGATCCTGAATCGGCTACGAACAACGTGGTTTTGCTTGGCGTCATACAAATTCCACACCTGGGCGGTGACCTGTGTTTGGGGCTTACTTCTCGCTCCCCCACCCCCCCAAAAAATAATAATCATCAGAGAGATTAGTGATGATGATGCTGCAGGCTGATTTGGAATACTGTGTACGGTTCTGGTCGCCCCTCCCCCCCCTCAGGAAAGCTAATATAGCATTGGAGGAGGGGCAGAAAAGGATCGACTAAAATGATTAAGGCCAGGGGCGGCCAAACTTGATTAATATAAGAGCCACATAGAATAAATGTCAGAACTCTGAGAGCCGCAAGGTGTGGACGTCAGATGTTTGAGAGCTGGAAGGGAGGGAGGGAAGGGGAGGGTGGGTAGGAGGGAGTATGAAAGGAAGGGAGGGGGGAAGGAGGGAGGGGGAAGGGAGGGAGGGAGGAAGGAAGGAAGGAGGGAGGGTGGGTAAAAGAGATGGGGAAGTAAGGGAGGGAGGGGAGGGAGGGAGGGTAGGAGGGAGGGAGGGAGGGAAGGGAGGGAGGGGGGAAGGAAGGGAGGGTGGGAGGGAGGGAGGGAGGGAGAAATGAAGGAAGGGAAGAGGGAGGGTAGGAAAGAGGTGGGGAGGAAGGGAGGGAAGGAGGGAGGGGGAAAGGAAGGGAGGAAGGAAGGAAGGAGGGAGGCTGGGTAAAAGAGATGGGGAAGTAAGGGAGGGAGGGTAGGAGGGAGGGAAGGGAGGGAGGAGGGTAGGAGGGAGGGGGGAAGGAAGGGAGGGGGGAAGGAAGGGAGGGTAGGAGGGAGGGGGAAGGAAGGGAGGGAGGGATGAAGGAAGGGAAGAGGGAGGGTAGGAGAGAGGGGGGAAGGAAGGAAGGAAGGAAGGAAGGAAGGAAGGAAGGAAGGAAGGAAGGAAGGGAGGGAGGGAGGGAAGTAAGGGAGAGATGGGGAAGGAAGGGAAAGAGGGAGGGGGAAGTAAGGGAGGGAGGGAAGTAAGGGAAGGAGGGAGGGTAGGAGTGAGGGGGGAAGGAAGGGAGGGAGGGAGGAAGGGAGGCTAGGAGGGAGGGGGAAGTAATGGAGGGATGGGGAAGGGAGGAGGGGGGAAGGAATAAAGAGAGGGAGGGAGGGAGGATAAGTGGGAGGGGGGAAGTTAGGGAGGAAGGAAGGATAGGAGGGAGGGGGGAAGGAAGGGAAAGTGGGAGGATAGGAGGGAGGGAGAAAGGAAGGGAGGGAGGGGGGAAGTAAGGGAGGGAGGAAGGAGAGAGGGAGGGAGGAAAGAGATGGGGAGAAAGGAAGAGGTGAAAGAAAGCAATTTAACTTTAAAATGCCTTCTCCAAGCCCCCCCATGTTGGTTGATTTGGCAAAAGATTTAAAGAGAGAAATGCCTTCTCCACGCTGGCTGACAGGGCGATGGGGGCTTTGAAAGTCATACAATATGTATGCATTGTGCAGGGAGTTGGACTAGAAGACCCTGGAGGTCCCTTCCAATTCTATGTGAGAAAGCGCCACATGTGGACCCCCGAGCAGTTTGGCCACCCTGATTAAGGGGATGGAACATTTTTCCCCAGGGCTTTTTCTGTAGCAGGAACTCCTTTGCATATTAGGCCACACCCCACTGATGTAGCCAATCCTCCTGGAGCTTACAGTACGTCCTGTACGAAGAGCCCTGTAGGCTCCAGGAGGATTGGCTACATCAGCGGGGTGTGGCCTAATATGCAATATGGCCTAATATGGAGCTCCTGCTACAAAAAAAGCCCCGACTTTCCCTATGAAGAAAGGATAACGATGTTAGGTCTCTTTAGCTTGGAGAAACGAAGACTGAGGGGTGACATAGTTTGAATCCAGTGGCACCTTTAAGATCAACAAAGAAATTTCAAAACATCCTAGGAACTGGGCATGCACATGAATGCTCATACCTAAAAAAAAAAACCGCTTGGTCGTAAAGTTGCCACTGGACTCAAATTTTGTTCTAAAGCTCCGGACCGACCTGGCTGCTCGCCTGGATCTCTCTTCATGCGGGGTGACATGATAGCTGTTTACAAAATTACGCATGGGATCGAAAAGGCAGAGAAAGAAGCACCTTTCTCCTTTCCTCGCGATACAAGAACTCGCAGTCGTTCGATAAAATTAATGAGCAGTAGGCATAGAACGCTAAAAGGAAGTCCTTCATCAATCCAAGAGTCATTATCACATGGAATACACTGTCGTGGGAAATAGTGGTGACTTCAAGCATAGACAGCTTGAAGAAGAAGAAGAAGACGATGACGACTGCAGATTAATACCCCACCCTTCTCTCTGAATCGGAGACTCGGAGCGGCTTAGAATCTTTTCTCTTCCTCCCCCATAACAGACACCCTGTGAGGTGGGTGGGGCTGAGAGAGCTCTCCCAGAAGCTGCCCTTTCAAGGACAGAGGCTCAGAGCAGTCTACAATCTCCTTTCCCTTCCTCCCCCACAACAGACACCCTGTGAGGTGGGTGGGGCTGAGAGAGCTCTCCCAGAAGCTGCCCTTTCAAGGACAGACTCTCAGATTGGCCTACAACCTCCTTTCATTCCTCTCGCCACAGTAGACACCCTGTGAGGTAGGTGGGGCTGAGAGAGCTCTTATAGCAACTGTCCTTTCAAGGACAACTCCTACGGGAGCTATGGCTGACCCCAAGGACATTCCAGCAGCTGTAAGTGGAGAAGTGGGGGAATCAAACCCGGTTCTCCCAGATAAGAATCCACGCTCTTAACCACTCCACCACTACACCAAACATTTGGAGCAGAAGTCCATCAGTAGCTATCAGCCACGAGGCAAAGGTCACCCCAGAGTTGGAAACAACTGGTGCTTGCACAGGGGACTACCTTTACTTTTTTAAAGATGGAAGCTGGGTTCAGGTCGCCAGCTCCAGGTTGACTCAGCCTTCCTTCCGAGGTCGGTAGAAGGAGTCCCCAGCTTGCTGGGGGGAAAGCGTAGATGACTGGGGAAGGCAATGGCAACCACCTCGTAAAAAGTCTGCTGTGAAAACGTCGTGATGCGACGTCACCCCAGAGTCAGAAATGACTGGTGCTTGCACTGGGGACTACCTTTACCTTTTAATAGATGAAACACTCTGTCTCGGGCAAGTGATGTTCTTATTCTTGGCGCTGCAGGGGGGGGGGGTGCAACAGTGGGAAGGCTTCTGGAGTTCTGGCCCCTCTCACGGCACCTGAGTTTTGGCCACTATATGACACAGAGCATTGGACTGGATGAGCCAATGGCCTGATCCAACATCTCTTATGTTCTTACTTTTCTTACGATTGAAAGGGGTATCTGGCATGAGCTGGAGGGCCTCCTTCCCAACCAAGCAATTTTCTCTGCGTCTCTAACGAAGGTCAAATAAAGGTGTGGAAAAGAAAGAAAGAAAGAAGAAAGAAAGAAAGAAAGAAAGAAAGAAAGAAAGAAAGAAAGAAAGAAAGAAAGAGGGAGGGAGGGAGGGAGGGAGGGAGGGAGGGAGGGAGGGAGGAAGGAAGGAAGGAAGGAAGGAAGGAAGGAAGGAAGGAAGGAAGGAAGGAAGGAAGGAAGGAAGGAAGGAAGGAAGGAAGGAAGGAAGGAAGGAAGGAAGGAAGGAAGGAAGGAAGGAAGGAAGGTTCGACTGGGTATTCAGTTAGAATGTCCCGATCAGCGGGTTAATAAAGATGCTACGACAGCGATGCTAACAGCAGCCCGATAAGGTAGCTCAGCATTATTCTCACTGCCATACTTCGAACGGCTGCAATCTGTGCAGGGGTGGAATTCTAGCAGGAGCTCCTTTGTTTATTAGGCCACACACCCCTGATGCAGCCAATCCTCCAAGAGCTTACGAGGCTCTTTTTTTGTAAGCTCTTGGAGGATTGGCTACATCAGGGGTGTGTGGCCTAGTATGCAAAGGAGCTCCTGCTAGAATCCTACCCCTGAACCTTTGCACACCCGCCTTCGATTCTGGGAAGCTTAATCCCACGGGAATCTGCTTTTGAGTTATCTGCAGAGGCGGGAAGAGGGATGGCTCGCCAAAGGCCACCGAAAAAATTCATGGATGGCAGGGAGGAGATATGAACAGGAGATTCCTCTCCCTCCGTTGACCTGTGGGACAACGCAAAGCCCCAAAACATACAACTTTTGGGGGGATCCCACTTCAATCCCCCCTCCGTCTACCATGAAGTTCACTCGGGGATAAGGTTGGTAATTCCAGGTTGGAAAATTCCTAGAGGTTTGGGGGCGGAGCCTGGGGAGGCGGGGTTTGTAGAGGGGAGGGACATCAGCAAGGTACAATGCTGTCGAGTCCACCTGCCAAAGCGGCCATTTTCTCCTTGAGAACTGAACTCCATCGTTTCAGGAGACCTCCACATTCCACCCCGAGAGTGATAACGCTAGAGATCTCTAGCCGGTCGCATTCTATCTTACTCATCCTAACCTATCTCAAGGGCTGTGGGGAGGCGGGGGAAACGGAGAAAGGGAGAACCCGAGTTCCTTGGCAGAAAGGCAGAATAAAAGTGTAAGAGACTCACTTCGAACAACCCGGCTTGGCCATTGGTATGAAAGCTTGAAAGCACAATGTACAGAGATGCACGAAGGCAGCGGCCCTCTAAGTACTGCAGCCAGGGGTCGTTTTGTAGAAAAATAGGTGGTGGAACTCATTAGCATAACTCACTAGCGTGCTGCTCCCTCCCCAGCCAAAAGCAACCCAATGCGAGATTGGAGAGCCCCAGGTGAGTGAGGCTGGCTAGAGATCCTTGCTCACCTGGGGCTTTCCTGGGCCACCCCCCCCCCCACAATCAAAAGGCCAGCAAGCAAAAGGCCACATCAGAAGTGGAGAAAGGGTGGTGTGGGCTTCTCCCGGGGTTAATGAGGGCTGCTGGGGGTGTGGCAAAATCCCTGGTGGCTGGCTGGCTGCCCGCTCTCCTAATCCAGGGATTGTTATGCAGCTGCACCCACTATTCAACAGAAAAGGCAGGTGGGGAGGAGGAGGGGGAGTCCCCAGAAGGGTTCAGGAGCTCTTCTCCGGTGAGCTCCTGCTGAATCCGAGGCCTGAGTCTTAGTATGCATTTAAGTTTAAAAAACAAATAGGAGGGGAAGACACGGAAGTCGCGACAGACTTCACATTCCTGGGATCCAAGATCACTGCAGATGGTCACTGCAGCCATGAAATTAAAAGACATCTGCTCCTTGGGAGGACAGCTATAGAGAACCTGGGCAGCATAATAAAAAGTAGGGACATCACCCTGCCAACAAAAGTCCGTATAGTCAAAGCGATGCTATTCCCAGTAGTCATGTATGGCTGTGAGAGCTGGACTATAAGGAAGGCCGAATGCAGAAGAATAGATGCTTTCGAACTGTGGTGCTGGAGAAGACTCTTGAGAGTCCCTTGGACTGCAAGAAGATCCAATCAGTCAATCCAAAGGGAAATCAACCAGACTGTTCCCTGGAAGGTCAGATGCTGAAGCTGAAGCTCCAATGCTTTGGCCACCCAATGAGAAAGGAGCACTCCCTGGAGAAGACCCTGATGCTGGGAAAGGCAGAAGGCAAAAGAAGAAGGGGACGGCAAAAGAGGAGATGGCTGGACAGCGTTACTGATGTAACAAACCCGAATTAGAGCAGACTTCGGAGTATGGCGGAAAACAGGAGGGCCTGGAGGGACTCGGTCCAGGGGGGTAGCAAAGAGTCGGACTCGACTGTGCGACTGAACAACTAAAAAGTTTAAAAAGGAAAGGGAAAAAAAAAGTCCACTTGGGGCCTGGGGGTGCAGAACATCCTCCAAGGCCACGAGAACTTTTTTGTTCCTCCATCGTAAAGTTCGGAAGCCTCAGGAAGAGTGGCCTACAGACCACGTGGCTCCCTTTGCAGCTTTGCAACCCGACGCCACGCTGCACGCCTGCTTCCCTTCCCCGCCCTTTCCTCGAGAAGGAAACGGGCTCTGCCATTTGGACGGCCAAAAAAAAAAAAAAGAAAGTGCAAAAGAAAGGAACCTTGCCGCAACCCTCCTCTTCTCCCCACACCCCCTCCCTCCTGCTTTCTCTTCCTCATCAGGAACACAGCTCACGCTTCATGCGGGCTGCAACCCAGGACGTGGCGTGCTTTCCTTTCCATCTTATCTAAAAATAATCAAGCTCTTTGGGCAGCCTCTGCAGACGCTGAGCTCAGCATTATCGGCTCCTACTGGCATCCTGGATGAGCCATCCGCACACCCGCACACACACACACACACAAACTTCCAATTCACTCTCCACTTTCTCTCTCTCTCTCCCAGCTCCACACACACAGAGAGAACTCAGATTCTGCTGCGGAAACCTTTGGCTGGGACACACACGTCCCTGAATATCCTTGATGCAGGAGTTTCTTTAAAAAAAGGAAAAAAGCAAGAGGACGTGGCAGAGAGGCTGGTGGGACCTCTCAAGTCAACCAGGGATCAATCCTTTGTCCCGATGCCCATCTAGGCAGGCCTTGAATTCAGCAGGAGCTCAGCTCCTGAACCTTTCTAAGGGTTCCCCCTCCTCCTCCCCACCTACCTTGTCCGCTGAATAGGAGGTGCAGCTGCATAACAATCCCTGGATGAGGAGAGCGGGCAGCCAGCCAGCCACCAGGGGCTTTGCCACGCCCCCAGCAGCCCTCATGAACCCCTGGAGAAGCCCGTGCCACCCTTTCTCCACTTCTGATGTGATTTTGAGTGGCACGTGGCTTGCTGGCCTTTTGACTGTGGAGGGGGGTGGCCCAAGAGAGCCCCAGGTGAGTGAGGCCTGCTTGGGCTGACTGGATCTCTAGCCAGCCTAAGCAGGCCTCACTCGCCCGGGGCTCTCCTTTCTTGCATCAGGTTGCTTTTGGCTGGTGTGGGGGGGTGGCATATGCTAATTAGCTCCACCACCTATTGTTCTACAAAATGACCTGTGCAGCTAGGGTTGCCAGGTCCAATTCAAGAAATATCTGAGGACTTTGGCGGTGGAGCCAGAAGACATTGCTGGTGGAGCCAGGAGAAAGGTTGTGACAAGCGTAACTGAACTCCAAAGGGAGTGCTGGCCATTACATTTAAAGGGACCGCACACCTCTTAAATGCCTTCCCTCGATTGGAAATAATGAAGGATAGGGGTGCCTTTTTGGGGGGCTCATAGAATTGGACCCCCTGATCCAATCCTTTTGAAACTCAGAGGTATTTTGTAGGGAGGCACGGGATGCTCTGTGAAAATTTGGAGACTCTACCTCAAAAAAACCCCAGCCCCACAAGAGCCCTGGATACCCACAGACCAGTTCTCCATTATACTCTATGGGGATCGGTCTCCATAGGGAATAATGGAGTGGTCAGCAGACATCTCCCCCCTCTTCCTGATGACCCTGAAGCGGGGGGAGGGCCTCCAAACCGGGGGATCCCCTGCCCGCACCTGGGGATTGGCAACCCTAGACACAGCTCAAGTCCAAAATGAATCCCCTGCCAGAGGATGTCGTGATGAACACAGGAATATACAGCTTTAAAAGGGGATCGGATAGATTCATGGGGGCAAAGTCTGTCAATGGCAACTGGTCACAGTGGCTATGGAGAACCTCCACACACAGAGGCATTAAACCTTTGAATCCCAGGGCCAGGAGGCAACATCAGGGGAAGGCCTCGGCCTCTCTGTCCTGTCGTTGGCCCTCCAGAGGAACCTATTGTTGGACCTCCAGAGGAACTGGCTGGCCACTGTGTGAGACAGGAGGCTGGACTAGATGGACCCCCACTGGTCTGATCCAGCAGGGCTCTTCTGATGTTCTTCTCAGGGGAAGACCTCGTCCTCTCTGCCCTGTTGCTGGTCCTTCAAAGGAACTGGTTGGCCCCTGTGTAAGACAGAATGCTGGACTAGATGGCCTAGTGTTCTGATCCAGCAGGGCTCTTCTGATGTTCTTATCAGGAGAAGGTCTCGGCCTCTATACCTTGTTGTTGGCCTTCCAGAATAACTGGTTGGCCTCTGTGTGAGACAGGACGCTGGACTAGATGGACCCTCACTGGTCTGATCCAGCAGGGCTCTTCTGAGGTTCTTCTCAGGGGAAGGCCTCAGCCTCTCTGCCTGTAGTTGGCCCTCTAGAGGAACTGGTTGGCTACTGTGTGAGACAGAATGCTGGACTAGATGGCCCAGTGGTCTGATCCAGCAGGGCTCTTCTGATGTTCTTCTCAGGGGAAGGCCTCTGTCTTTCTGCCCTGTTGTTGGCCCTCCAGAGGAACTGGTTGGCCACTGTGTGAGACAGGATGCTGGACTAGATGGACCGCTGGTCTGATCCAGCAGGGGTCTTCTGATGTTCTTATGAAGGCCTCAGCCTCTCTGCCCTGCTGTTGGCCCTCCAGAGGAACTGGCTGGCCACTGTGTGAGACAGGAGGCTGGACTAGGTGGATCACTGGTCTGATCCAGCAGGCTCTGCTGATGTTCTTATGAGTCCGCTCTTTCCCATCCATCTCACGTCTCAGAACCCCCTATCCATCTTTCAAATATTGCTTGGTATGTTCAGATTGTGGCCATTTCTTTAAAAGCCGCCCCCCCCCCCCCGGACCCAAAGTGCAAGTCAGTTTATTATTTTTTTAAAGGCGACGTTTACGATCAGCTTGCTTAAAAATATATATACATATATCCTCCTGCTAAAGGATTGTAGGAACATCCCTTACTAAATAAATGAAGACAACATCAAGGAGGCAGAGAAGAGCCATTAGGAAAGTCAGCAAGGAGTTGGTAGTGAACTTAGGTGTGGAAATAAAAATGTTTGGATAAATGATTAAAGACTGTGGTCTGTATTGCTGCGTTTAGCTTATTGCTAAGGAGGATACTCTTTATGTTATGCAATACGTATGCTAGGCTTCAGGTCCTTCTGGAGGTTCTAGAGGTCCTTCTGGAGGTGGGGGGTGGAGCACTGTGCTGGGGAAGGGAAGAGAGGGGGCAGGTGGCGGTGGGGGAGACAAACAGGCAATAGTCTTGGGCAGGGGGAGAGCCTAATTCAGCGCCCCCTTCCTGGCGTTCTAGGCCATTGCCTAGTTTGCCTAGTGGGCAAGCCGGCCCTGCCTGCGTGAGGGAAGTGTCGCTCTCCAGCAAGGGTTGTAGGTTGCGAATAAGAGCTCGGTCTGGCTGGAGTTGTGAGTGGCCCTTTCATGCATCAGCAGTGCCCCCCTCCTTCATCGGATAAACATGCCAGACCAGGGGTGGCCAAACTGCGGCTCGGAGACCACATGTGGCTCTTTCACATAGATTGTGAGGCTCTTGAAGCCCCCTCTGCGCACTGGCTGGCTTGGAGAAGGCATTTGTCTCCTTAAATCACTTCCCTAAGTCAAGCCAGCTGGCAGCTTGCAGAACACATTTAAAGTTAAAGTTGCCGTCTTTCCACCTCTCCCTTCCTCCTTCCCACTCCTCCATCTCTTTTCCTTCCTTCCAACATCTGACATTCATATATTGCAGCTCTCAAATATCTGATGTTTATTCTATGTGGCTCTTATGTTAGGCAAGTTTGGCCACCTCTGCTCTCGACTTTTAAAATCATAATGCACTGCTTATTGAAGTCCCATTTTTTGTGCTTGTGCTGCTTCACAATATTATTTTTTTTAAAAAGCAGTCCCCTGTGCAAGCACCAGTCGTTTCCGACTTTGGGTGACGTTGCATCATGGCGTTTTCATGACAGACTTTTTTTATGGGGTGGTTTGCCATTGCCTTCCCCAGTCATCTACACTTTCCCCCCTAGCAATTTGGGTACTCATTTTACTGACCTCAGAAGGATGGAAGGCTGTTAACCTTGAGCCTGCTACCTGAACCCAGCAAGCTGGGTTCTCATTTTGCCAACCTCGGAAGGACAAAAGGCTGAGTCAACCTTGAGCCGGCTATCTGAACCCAGCTTCCGCCGGGATCAAACTCAGGTTGTGAGCAGACCTTGGACTGCAGTACTGCAGCTTTACCACTCTGCACCACGGGGCTCCTTCACTATATGTAATGCACCTTAAATCCCTGTGAAAAAAGGTAGACTATAAACAACACATATAAATAAATAAAATAAATATTGGAAATGCATCTATTTTTTTCTGTGAAACATAAGAAAAAGAAGAAGAAGAAGATGATGATGATATTGGATTTATATCTCCTTTCCCTTCCTCCCCCACAACAGACACCCTGTGAGGTGGGTGGGGCTGAGAGGGCTCTCCCAGAAGCTGCCCTTTCAAGGACAGAGGCTCAGAGCGGCCGACAATCTCCTTTCCCTTCCTTCCCCACAACAGACACCCTGTGAAGTGGGTGGGGCTGAGAGGGCTCTCACAGCAGCTGCCCTTTCAAGGACAGTCTCAGAGCAGCCTACAATCGCCTTTCCCTTCCTCCCCCACAACACCCTGTGAGGTGGGTGGGGCTGAGAGGGCTCTCCCAGAAGCTGCCCTTTCAAGGACAGAGTCTCAGAGTGGACTACAATCTCCTTTCCCTTCCTCCCCCACAACAGACACCCTGTGAAGTGGGTGGGGCTGAGAGGGCTCTCACAGCAGCTGCCCTTTCAAGGACAGTCTCAGAGCAGCCTACAATCTCCTTTCCCTTCCTCCCCCACAACACCCTGTGAGGTGGGTGGGGCTGAGAGGGCTCTCCCAGAAGCTGCCCTTTCAAGGACAGAGTCTCAGAGCGGCTCACAATTTCCTTTACCTTCCTCCCCCACAACAGACACCCTGTGAGGTGGGTGGAGCTGGAGAGGGCTCTCCCAGCAGCTGCCCTTTCAAGGACAACCTCTGCCAAAGCTATGACTGACCCAAGGCCATTCCAGCAGGTGCAAGTGGAGTGGGGAATCAAACCCTGTTCTCCCAGATAAGATTCCACACACTTAACCATTACACCAAACTGACTCTCAATAGACGCTATTGCAGAACATTGTTATTTACTCAAAAACAGGGATGCTTGAATTCTCTCACTGGTTCAGCTTCAGTCCCATTCATTATCATGAAGAGGGCGTAGGGATGGCACAGAATGCAAAAATGGTGGTTCGTTTCAATTTCTGGTTCACTGCTTTGCCTGAATTGGCGGCTTGGTTTTAGTAGGTTTATTATTTTCTGAACGAATTGTCGTTTGCTGGTTCGTTTGGTTCAGGAGGACGAGAAAGCGCTGGTGCGCTGCAAACGTGCCCAGCATGATGATGGCACCCGGAAGCGATCCTATCGTGCCAGGCATGGTTGCTGGGTGATGTCATCACGTGGGCACGTTGTGGCACGAAGGAGGATCCCTCGCCAGTAATGACACAGACAAACCGCCCCAAAAACAAGACGTTTCGTTTTGCGAGTTGTGCATAGCGTGAGTATTTGAACCGATTCGGAACAAACCACAAACTGGCTACGTTAGGCACGAATTGCGTTTCGCACTTTGATTCGTGCCCATTCCTAACAGGGAATCTTTTTTGTATTTTTGTGTGTGTGTGTGTGTATGCATGCGTACGAGCATGTGTGTGCACCTGGAAGACATGGCAATCTCTGCTGACTGACCCATACTAAGGGCCTGGAGGTTATTCAGAGTGGTAACTGAATAAAGCTTGCCCCCACCTCCCAATTTCTGGTATCCCAAGGAGGTCTCCCATCTAAGTGCTTGACAGAGTCAACCCTCTTTAGCTGCCGAGATCTGATGAGATTGGGTTTGCCTGGGATATCCAGGGCCGGGCTTTTTTAATATATATAATTAGTTCAACTGTTCATTGACCTGTTCATGAGAGCCAGTTTGGTGTAGTGGTTAAGTGTGCGGACTTATCTGGGAGAACTGGGTTTGATTCCCCACTCCTCCACTTGCACCTGCTGGAATGGCCTTGGGTCAGCCATAGCTCTTGTAGGAGTCGTCCTTGAAAGGGCAGCTTCTGGGAGAGCTCTCTCAGCCCCACCCGCCTCACAGGATGTCTGTTGTGGGGGAGGAAGGGAAAGGAGATTGTGAGCCTCTCTGAGATTCGGAGTGGAGGGCGGGATATAAATCCAATATCTTCTTCTTCTTCGCTGTTTAGCAGGTTGCTTTCTTTTATTCCTTCCTAACCATACCATTCACTGCAACCAGCTTTTCGCAGATGAGCATTCTCACGAGATCTACCATTACCTGTCTTTGCATCAGGCAACCATTTAACTAGACAATTGGGATCAGTCATAAATCATACAAATTGGTGATAAATAAATGCTGTGTTTTAATAAAATCCTAGCTGTTGGGGCCCATCTGAGTAATCCTCGGTGACACGAACGGCGGCCGACCGGTTTGAATTTTGTTTTCATTTGCCGGCATTACAGAGATTTTAAATGGTGGCCTTTCACATTTTTTTAAAATAAACATTGCTTTATTTACATTGCACACGCCTTGAGTTCCACAAGACAGAAAGCCAGCTAACAAATGCTTTGAATAAAGAAGCAGATAACACATTTTTGCGGGTGCACGGTTTTCCAAGAAACGCGATACACACCCATTCAGCGGCTATTTGTGGCTGTTCGTCACGAACCAAACAGGCTGGGTACTTGGGTCATGATTGGTTAGGACGAGGGCTTTTTGAGTAGCGGGAATGCCTTTGCATATTAGGCCACACCCCTCTGATGTAGCCAATCCTCCTGGAGCTTCCAGGAGGCCCTGCACTGAGAGCCCTGTAAGCTCTTGGAGGATTGGCTGCATCAGGGAGGTGTGGCCTAATATGCAGACAAGTTCCTGCTACAAAAAAGGCCTGGTTAAGATTGCCAACTCGGGGTTGGGAAATTACCGGAGATTTGGGGATGGAGTCTGGGGAGGCGGAGCTGGGGAGAGACTTCTGCAAGGTATAATCAATTTGTTTCTGCAGGACGTTCCGAGCCGAATTGTTCAGGTTGGCCTTTGGAGTGTCATTAGGGAGGTCACCTGAGGATTCCCTGGAATTACAGCTTGTCTCCAAACGAAAGAGATCACTTCCCCTGGAGGAAATGGATGCTTTGGAGGGGGGATGCTATGCTTTGTACGCCACTGAAGATCTCATCTCCCTCATCCCAAAGCTCGAGGACATGCCAAACATGCGGCCAAAACACCGAATCAGGACCCCAGAAGGCTGCTATCAGGCCCTCGAGTAACTGGCTATCCTCTGCTTCTTTCTTCCTCTCTCTTGCTTCCTTCTGCATAACAGTTTGCTTTGCCAGCCTTGCTCAATCGCACAGGAGCTACAAAGCAAAGCTTCTATTTTCTCCATTTGTTGAGGCTCCTCCCTTGGGGAGAAAGGGGGGAGGAATAGCATGATTTGTCAGACTCTCAATCGCACAGCAGAGCTATTGAACCAAGTGTATCTTGCTTCTACTGGCTGAGGCTCCTCCCCTTCCTGGTCCCCTGGGGAAGGAAGGAAAGAGCCAGAGCTTCCTTTGCCCTGTTCCCTGGATCACACGGGAGAGATACAAAGAAAGCACCTTTAGGACCAGTGACTGCTAATGTTTTAAGCACGTTTTAAGGATTTAAAAAATAAATAAAAAAAACCCCTTTAATTGTGTTTGTCTGTGTCTTTTATAAAGTTTATATCTCTGCTACCTAATCTTAAATAGGTACACTCATGGCCCAGTCCAACAAGATCTCAAGCTATTCCTCCCCCTTCCTCACCAAGGGAGGAGCCTCAGCCAGTGGAGAAAATAGAGGCTTTGCTCTGTAGCTCCTGTGCGATTGAGCAAGCCTGGCAAAGCAAGCTGTTATGCAGAAGGAAGCAAGAGAGAGGAAGACAGGAAGCAGATGACAGCCAGTTGCTCAGAGGCCTGATAGGAGCCCTCCGGGGGCCTGATTTGGTCCCCAAACTGGATGTTTGACACTTCTGGAAGACTCCATGTGGCATAGCAAAAAAAAGGTAAATAACTCCCTCCCCCCACACCACGCGGCATGCCATTTTGGCATTGGAAAATGGCTCAGGAGGGGGTGGATGTGGAAGCCTTTCCTCCCCCCCATGGTGGCATTCTGAGCAAATTTGGGCTCTCCTTTTTAAAAAAAGTCGTTCCCTGCAACTGTCGTGTGGCTGCAGGAAACCCAAGGTGGATCTGGGAAGCCTGGGCCTAATCTATAAAAATCCAGGCACGTTGTATGGCCCTAGCCTACCTCACAGGGTTGTTAAAAGGATAAAAATGGGGAAGGGAAAACTACAAATGCTGCCCTGAGCTCATCAGAGGAACGCTGGGAGAAAAAACGGACTCGATTTAGGAGGAGAACAGTTTTATCCAAAGTATAAGTCGCAATCCATGTGGGGCAGAGGCGGGGGGTGGTGGTGGCGGTGAATAATGCCAAGTCCATTCCCAAAGGAGAGCATTGGTGCAGCGACCCGACTGGATTCGGCGCCAAAATCAGTTCCTGCCAGTGAGGGCCGTTCTTGCTCTTCCCTAAAAGTCTGGCCCACTGTTTCCTTCCATCCCAGCCTACGCACAGCCTCAGAAACTGGTCAGGAGCCAGAAGGCCTTGCCAAAATATTTCTTTCCTATCTCCTTCCATCTCCCTCTGACACACACACACACACACAACTCTTTTTTCTTTCTTTCTCTCTCCACCATCCCCCCCCCTTTCGCCCGCCGGCACAGCCAATGGCATTTCACGGCCTGAGGCCAATGTGGGGATCAATTGCGTGATTGATAGGGGTTTGTGTGTGTGGGGGGGGGAGAGGATTTGAAAAACCAAGAGGACCCAAACACGCCACAATCGTTACACGGAGCCCCGGTTCTGCCACGCAATCTGGTGGTTTCTCTGCATACTCTGCCCTACCATGTGCTTTTCTACGCCATCTCAAAAGAGGGTTTCAGAAATGCGCACTATACTCCCTCGGCGGTGAGAGGGACAGAAATCTGGTGTGGGTATGAGCTGGTTTCCCCCCTTCCCCTCCGAATTTTTGGCATACGATAATTTTTAACCACTTTGTGGGTGATGGGAACTCAAAAGCCAGGAGAGAGAGGGTCCCCGGGGGAGGCTTTCCAGCACCTCCTCGTGGGTGAACGTCACCGGCCGAGGCAGCCATTTTGTTTTTTCCCCTCTTCGCTTGCCAAACGTTTACTCCCCCGTGCGGCCATTTTGTGCTCCTTTCGCCACAAAATCATCTCCGGGGGAAAATGATACCCAAATTTAATTTCTCTCAAGTGTCCTCCTCCACACACACAAACACACACACACAAAGGACAATTGTTATACCAGCACAGGCAAACTTTTCCTCCCTCCCCCAAACCAGTGTTTCACTCACAAACTCACAGCCGTCCCAAAAAAAAAGAAAAAGAAAAAAAAAGCACCCGTTCTTAATTTAAAAGCACAACGCTTTTTAAAAAGAAATCCCGTATTATGGGCAAAGCAACGTCCAGAATTCAGAGCTATCAAAATCCTCTTATATGATATCCTTCCTATCATGGGACAGAGAAATAAAAATTTAAAAGAGGGGGTGGGTGGATTGAGGGTTTGCAAAAGACCGGGGAGGGGGGAGAGAACGCACAGTTCACGGGTTGTTTACTTTGGAACTGGAATTTTGGCTCTTGGTTTCATCCTCCTTACACAACGTAGGCATTTTTTCTCCCCTCAGATTTATTTGCAGCCCCCCCCCCTCGCATTCTCCTCCCCAGCTTCTTTCCAACTTCTCCCCTCTCAGAAAAATGCACACACCACTGCCATTCACGGGCAGCCATTTTGAAAGGAAAACCAGAAGCAAACACTGTGAACCGCGCGCTCCAAAACAAAGTTTCTCCCGCCCTCCCTTCCTTTCCCTTCTTGGCAGCCATTTTTTTTAAAAATTGTCATGAACTCCTGCAGCTGTCCCGGAGGGCGGGGGACACACAAACGATATGTCAGCCAAGGGAAGAAAAGGGTGCCAGTGATCAGAGAGGGCGAGAGGGGTATTCGTTGCCTCCCGCTCCTTTCCTTTTCGGTTTTTAAACTTAGTAACAAGCCGCTACTCCCTGACAGAGAGAAAAAGAGAAGACTAAACCCTCGGGAAGTCTCAGGGGGTGTGAACAATTTGAGCCAGGGCAGAAATCGAAAGGCGGCAGGAAAGCACACTGAGGGAGACATTGTGCGAGGAAAGGGATACCCGGGAAGGCACTCCAACGCACATATGCCCTTCTGCTCACACTCAAACTGAGGCGCTCTCCCTCCTCCCCCCTCCATGTGTGGTTTGCAAAAAGTTTAAAAACACACACACAGCTGCTTTCTGGAAATCATTAGCGGTGGAGAACCGCCAAAGCACGAAGCCCGGGGATCGGGTGGCGTCTCCCATTTGGCACAGGTTAGCCGAAGGGGAGTCCAGGTTCCTAAGCCTGGGAAGAAGGGGCAGCGATGTAGAGCGGTTAGGGCACCCGAGCAATGGGGAAACGAAGATATGGCATTTGGCCACGCAAAATAAGAGAAAATGGATTCTTGCACAGAGGCAGCCCTCCATCAGAGGGCAACGGTGGAGGGCCAACTGGGCTGTAGAAACAGAGCTGCAGGCCCCTCACCCCTTGGCTCATACTCAGCAAGTGGAAGCGTCAGTGTGCCACCACTGGCAAGGTCCTGTCTGGCTCCTGGTTTCCAGCACCCCTCCAGAGCACAGGCCCACCGAGAAATTTCCCAGTAAGTTAAAGAGCCTGGTGATGACATGCTAGCTCACACACACCCGTGTCCACCAAAGGCCGGGCCGCTTGATGCCACGGAATACTGACAGACGGTCTAACTTCTGAGAAGGAAGCTGCCGGCAATCAAATGAATCGACATTGCTGCTTTCGGAAGTTAAAGGAACGGATTGGGGGAAGGGGTTTTTTTTTGGCTTTTACCGTATCTCGTTTAAGGCAAATGGGAAGAGAGAGATGGATCAGCGTGCGACAAAGAGGAACAACACCGCATCTTGTAAAAACATAACAACCGGTTTCTCATTAGGGCTTGTTCCAGTCTTGGAGTCCTTTTCCCCCTGACACTTCTGAACATACGAAGCTGCCTTATACTGAAACAGACCCTCAGTCCATCAAAGTCAGTCTTGTCGACTCAGACTGGCAGCTGCTGAGGTTTTTCATGCCTACTTGCCTGGACCCTTTTTAGTTGGAGATGCTGGGAATTGAACCTGGGACCTCCTGCTTACCAAGCAGATGCTCTACCACTGAGCCACTGTCTCTCCCCTGTCATATGAACATATGAAGCTGCCTTATACTGAAACAGACCCTCAGTCCATCAAAGTCAGTCTTGTCGACTCAGACTGGCAGCTGCTGAGGTTTTTCATGCCTACTTGCCTGGACCCTTTTTAGTTGGAGATGCTGGGAATTGAACCTGGGACCTCCTGCTTACCAAGCAGATGCTCTACCACTAAGCCACCGTTTCTCCCCTATCATATGAACACATGAAGCTGCCTTATACTGAATCAGACCCTTGGTCCATCAAAGGCAGTATTGTCTACTCAGACTGGCAGCGGCTCTCTAGGGTCTCAAGCTGAGGTTTTTCATGACTACTTGCCTGGACCCTTTTGAGTTGGAGATGCCAGGGATTGAACCTGGGACCTTCTGCTTACCAAGGAGATGCTCTACCACTGAGCCACCACCCCTCCCTTAAAACAGGTTCAAATGAACATATATGAACATATGAAGCTGACTTATACTGAATCAGACCCTCGGTCCCTCAAAGTCAGTATTGTTTTCTCAGACTGGCAGCGGCTCTCCAGGGTCTGTAGCTGAGGTTTTTCATGCCTATTTGCCTGGACCCTTTTGAGTTGGAGATGCTGGGGATTGAACCTGGGACCTTCTGCTTCCCAAGCAGATGCTCTGCCACTGAGCCACTGTCCCTCCCTCCAGAACTGTCTACTCAGACTGGCAGTGGCTCTCCAGGGTCTCAAGCTGAGGTTTTTCATGCTTACTTGCCTGGACCCTTTTGAGTTGGAGATGCCAGGGATTGAACCTGGGACCTTCTGCTTACCAAGCAGATGCTCTACCACTGAGCCACTGTCCCTCCATCTCCATCACCTACTGCCTGGGCCCTTTTTAGTGGGAGATGCTGGGGATTGAACCTGGGACCTTCTGCTTCCCAAGCAGATGCTCTGCCCCTGAGCCACCGTCCCTCCCTCCAGAACTGTCTACTCAGACTGGCAGTGGCTCTCCAGGGTCTCAAGCTGAGGTTTTTCATGCTTACTTGCCTGGACCCTTTTGAGTTGGAGATGCCGGGGATTGAACCTGGGACCTTCTGCTTACCAAGCAGATGCTCTACCACTGAGCCACCGTCCCTCCCCAAACTTTTGTCCGATTTTGCACAAGGTGTTGCGGGGCTGCGATTTGCCCCACCTCTTTCCTACAGCAAGCAGACACTAGTTTTCAGAGAAACTTGCTTGCCACAGGAAAGAGGCGAGGCAAGTCACAGCCCCGCCAGCAGCTTGTGCGAAATTGGACAGAAGCGCCGGGGGGGAAATGGGATCTGAAATCAGAACAAGTCTTAGTGAGAAATCGGTCAAGGAGAATGACTGCTTAGGACTGCACTCGAATGAGAGACTGATTTTCCCACTAGCTTTACGCCGCTCTCGCGCTCCTCTTCTCGGCGGGGCTTCCGTCGGATTTCCCACTATCTGCCCTGGGGCTGCAACGAGCTTTGCACGAGGCAAACAGAAACTGGGTTTTAGAGGATCTTGTTTGCTGCACAAAAGAGGCAGAGCTAGTTGCAGATAGTGTGAATTCCGATGGAAGCCCTGCGGAGAAGAGGAGTGATAGCGGCATAAGGCTAGAGGGAAAACGGTCAGTGTTTTTCAACTCCGGAAGTTTATGCAGTGCTAGAAATGTGGGGAGGGAAAGCTGATTCATGCATCACCAGAGTGGTGTCAAGTCTGCTTTAACTCTGGTCAAGCCTGCATTCAATCTTTGGTTCAGGAGAGATGTATCCTGGGTAAAGCCACACTGTGTGCCAATGCTGCTAGCCTGAACTCTCCTCACCTCCCTCCTTTCCTTTGTTATGTAGTGTTGCTTTGAAATGGGAATATGGGAAAGAGATTATGGTGCCTTCTCAGGCAGGGCGTCGGGGGAGGTTGGAGTCGGGAAGACGCTCAAGGCCAAGCCGGGCCTGAGAACGAAATGGTAACATCAATGTGTGAATGTGCCCTGCATAGTGTGCCCCTCCCTCAAGAATCCTTTTGATGTGTACCTTATATGATTGCTTTTACTGTATGATCTTCAGTCTTTCAATCTCCTTGTAGTCGAGAACCATGATATCAATAAACTAGCTACTTTGTATCAACAAGGCCTTGTTATTGAGTCAGCCGACTTGACAAGTGGACCCCCATATTCACAGATTTCTCACAGTCGGGGCAGCATGTGTCGAACGTCAGCTCCCGCAGTAGTACCGCAGTCATTTGCAGTGCACACGTTAAATCCTTAGATGCAAGAGGAAGAGGTACGAATCTCCTAGTATCAGCCTTCCCGAGTCATCAGGTGTGGTGGATTAAGGCAGTACAGATTCCAACTTGCTAAGTGTTTATGGAAATTCCTGAACAACTTATTTCCTCTTGCAGCGTAATGAGTCAGTGGGGCCAAAGAGCGCAGGAAGCGGAGACGACAAAAGCCCTTTTTGTCCTCCCTGTCAGATACGTCCAACCTGCCGTGTCTGAATCCAGCCCCCTGTCTTCCCAAGGCCAACCAAACAACATACGCCGGACACGACGGATGTGCCATGCATTCGTCACAATCTCCAGCCGCCTGCAGCGTTACTGAGACGAAGACGCTTGTTCGTTCTGCCAGACGACATGGAGTTTCTTCTAGATTCCGGAAGGTTGTGCTTCAAGGTGCCAGGGGGAAATCAGCCAATACAGAAAGTTTACAATGGACTTTCTAGTTACAAGGCCATTTTCCAAATCCAAGGCACTGTACATCCATTCTCCCTTCTTGCTTATTGTACTCTTTCTTCCCTCGCTCCCTCCCTCCCTCAGCCAGCCCCACCACTAGACAAACTAGACAATTGCCTAGGGCGCCGCCCTTCTGGGGGCACCAAATCGGGCCTGTTCAAGAACAACTCCTGCCAGAGCTATGGCTAACCCAGGACCATTGCAGCAAGTGCAAGTGGAGGAGTGGGGGACTCAAACCCAGTTCTCCCAGATGAGCCCGCACACTTAACCACTACACCAAACATTGGTCACAGCACAGCCTTACAGTCACTAATTATTTGGTTACGATCAAAACTCCCAAACACAGATCTTTTGGCAAGACAACATTTGACCCCGACAGCTGAATACCCAGGAAGGTTTAAAAGTGTTTTCTTCTGCATCTGGATCAACATTTCATATGCAGTGTTCCCTCTAAGCTGAGCTAGCTCACAGGTTTTTAGCCTCCAGCTCACATATTTTTTGTCTTAGCTCAGAAAGGATGACCCCAGAGGACACTAATTGATGCAGGAGCTCACAACTTTAATGCCAGCAGCTCACAACTTTAACGCCAGTGGTTCACAAAGTAGAATTTTTGCTCACAAGACTGTGCAGCTTAGAGGGAATACTGCACTGTTACACTGTCCTCTGGTTACTGAAGCTAGACGTGATATATTGGGATTTCTTGTCAACCCTGAGATCCAGTGCACTAGTAATTCTATTACTCCGAAACTGTCGTTTTCAAATGATGTGAGCTGGCGGGAAGCCATTGCTAGATTTCTTGCCTGTGTTTTAAAATGATCTTAACTATTTATTGTTTTATCGATCTGCGCTGTTTTCCTTTTCTCCGTAATCCGACCAACCTATGGCAGAAGGGATTGAAAATGAAAGAAAGGCTTGTAAAGCCTCTTATTTCAAGATTCCAACCGTTTTCTGTCAGTCTTTTAATTTTTAGCAAGTGCCAACACGACGGCAGCTGCTTCAAAACGCTGTTTCAGACAGCTTTAGATGGGTAGCCGCGTTGGTTTCCAATAGAAGAGCAAAATTTCAGCTGAGAACATTGGGCTACCAAGTCCCCAGTCTGGGCATTCATCCGCCTGGGAGGTTCCCAATCCGCCGGTTCACATTGGGCCAGCAGGGGGAAGCTCTCCCTACGTTGCTGGCGTAATGACGTCACCCGGAAGTGATGTCATCGTGCCAGTGATGTCGCACAGTGACCCCTCTAGGCATTTCCGGGAAAACTTTATGGTTTTTCCGGATGCTGTAGCCATTTGGGAGGGAAAACTCTATGGTACAATAGGTAGCATAGAAATTTCCCTTCCAAATGGCTAGAGTGTCCAGGAAAACCATAGAGTTTTACAGGAAACACCTATAGCGGCCACGCATGATGTCACTTGGGAGGAAAAACTCTATGGTACAATAGGTAGCATAGAAATTTCCCTTCCAAATGGCTAGAGTGTCCAGGAAAACCATACAGTTTTACAGGAAACACCTATAGCGGGCACGCATGATGTCACTTGGGAGGAAAAACTCTATGGTACAATAGGTAGCATAGAATTTTCCATTCCAAATGCCTAGAGTGTCCAGGAAAACCATAGAGTTTTACAGGAAACACCTATAGCGGCCACGCACGGTGTCACTGATGCGATGACATCACTTCTGCGTGACATCATAGCATCGTGCACGCGAAAATCCCCTGCTCCAGAACGCAGGGGACTTGGCAACCCTACGAGTACACTGAGAGCTCCAGGGAACAAGCTTTCGAAACTTCCCAACTTGTACCTGACGCAAGGTGCTCTCTCAAAAGCTTATACCCTGGAGATCTTTAAAGTGCTGCTGGGCTCAAATCTGGGCCCAATTCCCCACTAACCTTGTCCCGGTCTCACGTTTCTCTTCTCTGCGGGGCTGCCGCGGGGCTGCGACTCACTCAGCCTCTTTCCTGCGGCAAGCAGAAACTGGTTTGCAGAGGATCTTGCTTGCTGCGAGAAAGAGGTGGAGCAAGTCTAGGGTTGCCAATCCCCAGGTGGGGGCAGGGGATCCCCTGGTTTAGAGGCCTTCCCCCCACTTCAGGGTCAGCATGGCCAATGGCTGGGGCTGATGGGAGTTGTAGGCAAAAAACATTTGGAGAGCTACCGTTGAACACCCCTGCCATAGGGGAATAATGGAGAATTTATGTGTGGGTATCTGGGGCTCTGCGGGGGGCTACTTTTGGAGGTAGAGGCACTAAATTTGCTGCATAGCATCCGATAACTCTCCTCAAAACATGCTCAAAGTTTCAAATGGATAGGACCAGGGGGTCCAATGCTATGAGCCCCAAAAGAAGGTGCCCCTATCCTTCATTATTTCCAATGGAGGGGGAGCATTTAAAAGGCATGCAGTCCCTTTAAATGTGGTGGCCAGAACTCCCTTTGGAGTTCAATGGTGCTTGTGTCACAACCTTGTCCCCTGGCTCCGCCCCCAAAGTCCTCAGATATTGGACTTGGCAACCCTAAGCAAGTCATAGCTTGTGCGAAATTGGATAGAAACCCCACGGAGAAGAAATGCGTGAGACCGAGACAAGGCTAGTGGGGAATCGGCTTTATTCTTCATACTATTTTGAATAGTCTTCCTACATAATCCCCATCCTACTTTGATGCAGTGGTTAAGTGTGCGGACTCTTATATGGGAGAACCGGGTTTGATTCCCCCCTCCTCCACTTCCACCTGCTGGAATGGCCTTGGGTCAGCCATAGCTCTGGCAGAGGTTGTCCTTGAAAGGGCAGCTGCTGTGAGAGCCCTCTCCAGCCCCACCCACCTCACAGGGTGTCTGTTGTGGGGGGGGGAGGGAAAGATTGTGAGCTGCTCTGAGACTCTTTGGAGTGGAGGGTGGGATATAAATCAAATATCTTCTTCTTCTCTGCCTCTCAAACAAACTTTGCTGGCCTCTTTTGGGGGCAGAGATGGGACAATGTGGGTTTCTGGTAAGCACTGCCTTCATTTTCTGGGCTGGCCACTTCTAATCTATGGAGACACCTATATTCTATAGAAGAAGAAGAAGAAGAAGAAGAAGAAGAAGAAGAAGAAGAAGAAGAAGAAGAAGAAGAAGAAGAAGAAGAAGAAGAAGAAGAAGAAGAAGAAGAAGAAGAAGAAGAAGAAGAAGAAGAAGAAGAAGAAGGACGACGACGACATTGGGTGGGTGGGGCTGGAGAGGGCTCTCCCAGCAGCTGCCCTTTCAAGGACAACCTCTGTCAGAGCTATGGCTGACCCAAGGCCATGCCAGCAGCTGCAAGTGGAAGAGTGGGGAATCAAACCCGGTTCTCCCAGATAAGAGACCTATGGCTGACCCAAGGCCATTCCAACAGCTGCAAGTGGAGGAGTGGGGAATCAAACCCGGTTCTCCCAGATAAGAGAGCTATGGCTGACCCAAGGCCATTCCAACAGCTGCAAGTGGAGGAGTGGGGAATCAAACCCGGTTCTCCCAGATAAGAGAGCTATGGCTGACCCAAGGCCATGCCAGCAGGTGCAAGTGGAGGAGTGGGGAATCAAACCCGGTTCTTCCAGATAAGAGAGCTATGGCTGACCCAAGGCCATGCCAGCAGGTGCAAGTGGAGGAGTGAGGAATCAAACCCGGTTCTCCCAGATAAGAGAGCTATGGCTGACCCAAGGACATTCCAGCAGGTGCAAGTGGAGGAGTGGGGAATCAAACCCAGTTCTCCCAGATAAGAGAGCTATGGCTGACCCAAGGCCATTCCAGCAGCTGCAAGTCGAGGAGTGGAGAATCAAACCCGGTTTTCTCAGATAAGAGTCCGCACACTTAACCACTACACCAAACTGAAAGGTATTTTTTCCTGTGAGGTTTTATGATGACAATTCTAATTCAAGAAGCATTTGAAGGTAGCTGCTGAGCTGATACAATTTAGTCCACCTTCCAGTGATGTCAGGGGTGGGTGGCATATGCAAATGAGTTGTTCTGATGAGCTCCGGCACCTCTTTTTTCTATGAAACGATCCTTGGTGCTCTTTATAAATGGTACTCATGAACAACAAAATAGGGACTTGCTCTGTATTGACTATTGAGAGATGCTTGTAACTGATTATATCCAAGTGTAATTGTAGAGGTTGCATCTGATGTTTGGCAGGGAGAAAGAAAGTAATATGGAGTTCTACTGCAAATTTTTAGAAGTGTAAAGATAGTCCACTGTGCAAGCACCAGTTGTTTCCGACTCTGGGGTGATGTCGCATCATAACATATTCACGGCAGACTTTTTTACGGGGTGCTTTGCCATTGCCTTCTTCAGTCAGCTACACTTTTCCCCCAGCAAGCTGGATCCTCATTTTACCGACCTCGGAAGGATGGAAGGATGGAAGGCGGAGTCAACCTTGAGCCAGCTACCTGAGCTCAGCTTCTGTCGGGATCGAACTCGGGTCGTGAGCAGAGAGTTCGGACTGCAGTACTGCAGCTTTACCACCCCGCACCACGGGGCTCCTCACGCTGCAAATAGTTCCCCCCAAAAGCAGAATGAATTTAGAACTGGGTCCCACTTCAACAGGGTTCGAGAAGCGCATACTCCATAGTCCAGATTCTGTCGGACTCCATTGCTAACTCTGCCCATTCTGTTACCAGCTCCACTCTTAGCGGCCCTGATTTCCTACAAACTATCCCCCACTCCCCAAAAGATGTCTCTGTCTCAGGGAGATTCGCTTGTCTTCATCCCTGCTGTTTTTTCAACTGTCTCTGCATTGCCCAAACCTTCAAACCGAAAGGACTTGCGAGATCCGAGTTGCTTCACAAGCACTAACTTTGCAAAAACCTGAGCCGTAGCCAGAAGCGTCTGTAAAGTAAGATTTGCAAATCAAGGTTTGCTAAATCTGAGGTGTGGCTGCTTTCCTGGACTCACACCAAGATGTCCAGAGCTTCTGAGTAACTCTGGACATCCTTAATTGTGTTTATCTGTGTCCTTTATAAAGTTTGTATCTCTGCTACCTAATCTTAAATAGGGACACCCATGGCCTGGCCCGACATGGCGTGGCCCGACAAGGTCTCATTTATGTCTGATCCAGCCCTCATGAGTTCAACACCCCTGCTCTGGGGCATAATGCCCCCACTGAGGTCTTTCTTGCCCTGCCCTCCCTGGTCCCCCTCCCAAATCTCCAGGAATTTCCCAACCCAAAGTTGGCAACACTATACAATCCAGCTCTCAAAATCTTCTGGCTGTCCCAGGGCTGAAGGAGGCTAGACTCAACACCAGAGCAAGGGCCTTCTCGGTTGCGGCCCCCCAACACTTTGGAACACCCAGAAGCCGTCAGGGCCCTGCGGGATTTATCGCGGTTCGGCAGGAGCTGCCAGACAGAACTGAAGTAGCACCATCGTTATTTATCCGATTGTTTTTGTTCTCATATTGCTTGTGCTTGCGGCGTCTTTTATGCTGTCTGTACAGAATGGGCGGGATACAAATATAACGTAAATAAAAAATAAATAAATGCTGGACTATACATAGACATTCAGGAGTCTGGCCAGTTTCCACGGGTTCTAAGGAAACCATTGATTCGCCATTCCTTTCTTTGAAGCCCCTCATCCCCCTTGGAGAAACTCAAGAAAGCTTCTCCACTTTCACTGACCCGGTCATTCGGGTTTGCAGGTCACAAAAACTAGGGACACATTCGCTTCCATTTATCATAGATTCGCCAATGGGTCTGGCATTCTGCCAATGGGTCTGACAGTCTTCAATGGGGCTGTCAGAGGTTCACTCTGTATTATAAGTTATGCCATTTCAGCATCGACTATACCTATCACATTGAACATATGAAGCTGCCTCCTACTGAATCAGACCCTCGGTCCATCAAAGTCAGTATTGCCTACTCAGCCTGGCAGCGGCTCTCCAGATTTTTCACACCTACTTGCCTGGACCCTTTTGAGTTGGAGATGCCGGGGTTTGAACCTGGGACCTTCTGGTTACCAAGCAGGTGCTCTACCACTGAGCCACTGTCCATCCATCCATCCTTCCTTCCGAACATATGAAGCCGCCTTATACTGAATCAGAACCTTCTTTGGTCCATCAAAGTCAGTCTTGTCTACTCAGAATGGCGGCAGCTCCCCAGTCTCAAGATGAGGTTTTCCACGCCTACTTGCCTGGACCCTTTTTAGTTGGAGATGCCGGGGATCGAACCTGGGACCTTCTGCTTACCAAGCAGATGCTCTGCCACTGAGCCTGCATTCCACTTTAGAATGGGTTTCAATTCTCATATATATGAACATATGAAGCTGCCTTATACTGAATCAGAACCTCGGTCCATCAAAGTCAGCGCTGTCTACACAGACTGGCAGCGGCTCTCCAGGGTCTCAAGTGGAGGTTTTTCATGCCTGCTTGCCTGGACCTTTTTTAGTTGGAGATGCCAGGGACTGAACCTGGGAGCTTCTGCTTAACAAGCAGATGCTCTACCACTGAGCCACCACTCCACTTTAGAATGGGTTTCAATTCTCATATATATGAACATATGACGCTGCCTTCTACTGAATCAGAACCTCGGTCAATCAAAGTCAGCGTTGTCTACTCAGACTGGCAGCAGCTCTCCAGGGTCTTGAGCTGAGGTTTTTCACGCCTACTTGCCTGGGCTCTTTCTAGTTGGAGATGCTGGGGATTGAACCTGGGACCTTCTGCTTACCAAGTAGACGCTCAACCACTGAGCCACCATCCCTCCATCTCCATCACCTACTGCGTGGGCCCTTTTCAGTTGGAGATACTGAGGATTGAATCTGGGACCTTCTGCTTACCAAGCAGATGCTCTACCACTGAGCCACTGTCCCTCCATCTCCATCACCTACTGGCTGGACCCTTTTTAGCTGTGGATGCCAAGGATTGAACCTAGGACCTTCTGCTTCCCAAGCAGATGCTCTACCCCTGAGCCACCGTCCCTCCATCTCCATCACCTACTGCCTGGACCCTTTTCAGTTGGAGATGCCGGGGATTCAACCTGGAACCTTCTGCTTCCTAAGCAGATGCTCTACCCCTGAGCCACCGGCCCTCCATCTCCATCACCTACTGCCTGGTCCCTTTTGAGTTGGAGATGCCAGGGATTGAACCTGGGACCTTCTGCTTACCAAGCAGATGCTCTGCCACTGAGCCACCGTCCCTCCCCTATTCATCCCCATTGATTCCTCCCCACTCATCCCCATTGATTCACTGAAACACAAATGAAAAGAGTGTTTTGCAGGGGGAAAATTTGTGGTGAGGAAAATGAAAAATTTGTCCGCATTTCTGTTTAAATCCGGGGTTCGATTTGTGCAGAGCAAAAGCACAATTCTTTTATTTAGTTTTTAGAAAGGAGATTTTTTTAGGGAGGGGACAGGAACCCACCCTTAACAATCAGAGGTTTTAAGAAGAGAGCTACAAATGACAGCAATGCAATGACACACAAAAGAACAGAATCAATGTTTTACAAGAAAAATGTGAGGTGAAGAAAATCTGTGTGCATCTGTGCTTAAAGTTTGGTGTAGGGGTTAAGTGTGTGGACTCTTATCTGGGAGAACCAGGTTTGATTCCCCACTCCTCCACTTACACCTGCTGGAATGGCCTTGGGTCAGCCATAGCTACTGCAGGAGATGTCCTTGAAAGGGCAGCTTCTGGGAGAGCTCTCTCAGCCCCACCCGCCTCACAGGGTGTCTGTTGTGGGGGAGGAAGGGAAAGGAGATTGTAGGCCGCTCTGAGACTCTGTCCTTCAAAGGGCAGCTTCTGGGAGAGTTCACTCAGCCCTATCCACCTCACAGGGTGTCTGTTGTGGGGGAGGAAGTGAAAGGAGATTGCATGCCGCTCTGAGACTCTGTCCTTGAAAGGGCAGCTTCTGTGAATGCTCTCTCAGCCCCACCCACCTCACAGGGTGTCTGTTTTGGGGGAGGAAAGGAGAGGAGATTGTAGGCTGCTCTGAGACTCTGTCCTTGAAAGGGCAGCTTCTGGGAGAGCTTTTTCAGCCCCACCTACCTCACAAGGTGTCTGTTGTGTGGGAAGAAGGGAAAGGAGATTGTAGGCTGCTCTGAGACTCTGTCCTTGAAAGGGCAGCTTCTGGAGAGCTCTCTCAGCCGCACCCGTTTCACAGAGTGTCTGTTGTAGGGTGAGAAGATATAGGCGATTGTAAGCCACTCTGAGTCTCTGATTCAGAGAGAAGGGAGGGTATAAATCTGCAGTTCTTCTTCTTCTAAACCCAGGTTTGATTTGTGCAAGGCAAAAGCACAATTATTTTATTAAGTTTTTAAAATATGAAATTGTATGGGGAGTGGGGGGGGGGGGAGTAGAAACAGAAACCCATTCTTAACAACCAAGAAAGAGAGTCACAAAACACCCTTCCACATAACCCTATGCAAAGCTGATTCGGCAAGAAAGGAAAAAACCCCTCTCTCCACATGCTCAGAAGCCCTGGCTTCATTGTGTCGGGTACATGCGAAGGCTGCCTCCACTCACCTCGGGTTGCCAACCCCCAGATGGTAGCTGGAGCTATTCCCACTCTTACAACTGAACTCCAGGCAAGAGAGGTCAGTTCCTACGGAGAAAATACCTGCTTTGGAAGGTGCATGCTATGGGCATTATACCACGTTGAAAGTCCAACCCTCCCCAAATTATTGCCCTCTCCAGTGTTCACCCACAAATTCTCCACATATCCCCCCCCCCCAGAACTGGCAATCTTAACTCATATACCCAGGGGTTGCTTTGTAAAAAATAGATGGTGGCGCTCATTAGCCATAACTCATTAGCATATGCCCCACCCCCCCCTGCCAAAAGCAACCCGAGGCAAGAAGGGAGAGCCCCAGGCGAGCGAGGCCTGCTTCAGCTGGCTAGAGATCAATCAGCCCAAGCAGCGGCCTCGCTCACCTGAAGCTCTCCTCGGCCGCCAACCCCAGTCAAAAGGCCAACAAGCCACCTGCTGACCAATGGACAAGGGAGAATGGGGAGGAAGAAGATGATGATGATATTGGGTTTATATCCTGCCCTATACTCTGAATCTCCTTTCCCTTCCTCCCCCACAACAAACACCTTGTGAGTGGGTGGGGCTGAAAGAGCTCTCTCAGAAGCTGCCTTTCAAAGGACAGTAGCCTCAGAGGTGGCCTACAATCTCCTTTCTCTTCCTTCCCCACAACAGACACCCTGTGAGGTGGGTGGGGCTGAGAGAGCTCTTACAACAGCTGCCCTTTCAAGGACAGTCTCAGAGCGGCCCACAATATCCTTTCCTTTCCTCCCCCACAACAGACACCCTATGAGGCAGGTGGAGCTGAGAGAGCTCTCCCAGAAGCTGCCCTTTCAAGGACAGAGTCTCAGAGCGGCCTACAATCCCCTTTATCCTCCTCCCCCACAACAGACACCCTGTGAGGTGGATAGGACTGAGAGAGCTCTCCCAGAAGCTGCCCTTTCAAGGACAGAGTCTCAGAGCGGCCTACAATCCCCTTTATCCTCCTCCCCCACAACACCCTGTGAGGTGGATAGGACTGAGAGAGCTCTCCAGAAGCTGCCCTTTCAAGGACAACTCCTACGAGAGCTATGGCTGACACAAGGCCATTCCAGCAGCTGCAAGCGAAGGAGCGGGGAATCAAACCCAGTTCTCCTAGATAAGAGTCCGCCCACTTAACCGCTACACTAAACTGGAAGAGGGGGGGACCCTCAGAAAGGCTCAGGAGCCGTGCTTCTGTCAATTCCTGCTGAATTCAAGCCCTGCTCTTACCCCTCTTGGTTTATAATCAGGTCCCTGAGCCACCAGGGCCTGCATTTTGGAAGAGAGAGAGAGAGAGAGAAGAGGCGGTGCTCTGCTTCTGCAAGGCGCAAAGGATTTGTGTGAGGCCAGGGAGAGTTTCGGGTTTGGCCGCCTGCCCAAGCAATTACTGTAAGAGGGGCACCAAAGTTACCATCAATAGGAGCTGGGAGAGGCCCAAGATGGGAAGGGGGAGCAGAGGAGGAAGGCTAACAAGCAGCAGGGTTTTTTTTTTTAAAGCCGACTCCAAACTTTGCTTCCTCTGGCCTCCTTCACACCCCAGTGGGATTTTTTTTCATACACAGGAAGCTGCCTTTGCAAATCAGACCCGCCGCGTCACCTATTCCAGACGGCGGCAGAAGCGGCAATGCTGGAACAGGCCCCAAAATCAGCAGCAGTATTCCCCCACAGTCAGGGATTGTTCTGTAGAAAACGAGGCGGTGGAGCTCTTCCATGGATTGTTATGCAGCTGCACCTACTATTCAACGGACAAGGAGGCGGACCTCTCATAGGGTTGCCAAGTCCAATTTAAGAAATATCTGGGGACTTTGGGGGTGGAGCCAGGAGACTTTGGGGAGGAGCCAGGAGACCTCAGGGTGGAGCCAAGATCAAGGCTGTGACAAGCATCATTGAACTCCAAAGGGAGTTCTGGCCATCACATTGAAAGGCACCCCTTTTCCATGCCTTCCTTCCATAGGAAATAATGAAGGATAGGGGCACCTTCTTTTGGGGCTCATAGAATTGGACCCCCTGGTCCAATCGTTTTGAAACTTGGGGGATATTTTGGGGAGAGGCACTAGATACTGTACTGAAAATTTTGTGCCTCTACCCCAAAACACAGGGGTCCCCCCCGATACCCGCAATCAAATCTCCATGATTTTCTACGGGAATAAATCTCTATAGGGAATAACAGAGTTCCCAGCAGACATTTCCCTCTCCTCCCCCCGCTTTCTGACGACCCTGAAGCGGGGGGAGGGCCTCCAAACCGGGAGATGCCCTGCCCCCCACCTGGGGATTGGCAACCCTAACCTCTCAGGAGGAGGTGGAACTCTCAGAAAGGTTTAGGAGCTGCGCTCCTGTGAGCTCCCACTGAATCCGAGGCCTGCTCTCAGCTGAGTTAGCGTGAGCTAGCTCACCGATTTTTAGCCTCCAGCTCACACAGCTTTGTCTTAGCTCAGGAAGGATGACCCCAGAGCACAATAATTTAGGCAGCAGCTCACAACTTTAATGCCGGTAGCTCACAAAGTAGCATTTTTGCTCACGAGACTCTGCAGCTTAGAGGGAACGCTGGTCATGAGTCCAGCCTCCAGTTTGGTGAAGTGGTTAACTGTGCAGATTCTTATCTGGGAGAACCGGGTTTGATTCCCCCACTCCTCCACTTGCAGCTGCTGGAATGGCCTTGGATCAGCTGTAGCTCTCACAGACTTGTCCTTGAAAGGGCGGCTTCCGGGAGAGCCTTCTCAGCCCCACCCACCTCACAGGGTGTCTGTTGTGGAGGGAGGAAGAGAAAGGAGATTGTAGGCCGCTCTGAGACTCTGTCCTTGAAAGGGCAGCTTCTGGGAGAGCTCTCTCAGCCCCACCTGCCTCACAGGGTGTCTTTTGTGGGGGAGGAAGATAAAGGAGATTGTAGGCCACTGTGAGACTCTGTCCTTGAAAGGGTAGATTCTGGAAGAGCTCTCTGAGCCCCACCTACCTCACAGGTTATCTGTTTGGGGGGGGGGAGGGAAAGGAGATTGTGACCACTCTGAGACTCTGTCCTTGAAAGGGGAGCTTCTGGGAGAGCTCTCTCAGCCCCACCCACCTCACAGGGTGTCTGTTGTGGAGGGAGGAAGAGAAAGGAGATTGTAGGGCCGCTCTGAGACTCTGTCCTTGAAAGGGCAGCTTCTGGGAGAGCTCTCTCAGCCCCACCTGCCTCACAGGGTGTCTTTTGTGGGGGAGGAAGATAAAGGAGATTGTAGGCCACTGTGAGACTCTGTCCTTGAAAGGGTAGATTCTGGAAGAGCTCTCTGAGCCCCACCTACCTCACAGGTTATCTGTTTGGGGGGGGGGAGGGAAAGGAGATTGTGACCACTTCTGAGACTCTGTCCTTGAAAGGGGAGCTTCTGGGAGAGCTCTCTCAGCCCCACCCACCTCACAGGGTGTCTGTTGTGGTGGAGGAAGGGAAAGGAGATTGTAGGCTGCTCTGGAGACTCTGTCCTTGAAAGGGCAGCTTCTGGGAGAGCTCTCTCAGCCCCACCCACCTCACAGGGTGTCTGTTGTGGTGGAGGAAGGGAAAGGAGATTGTAGGCTGCTCTGAGACTCTGTCCTTGAAAGGGCAGCTTCTGGGAGAGCTCTCTCAGCCCCACCCACCTCACAGGGTGTCTGTTGTGAAGAAGGAAGGGAAAGGAGATTGTGACGGCTCTAAGACTCAGATTTAGAGTGAAGTGCAGGATATAAATCTAATATCTTCTTATCTTCTTCTGTTCCCACAAAGGCCAAAAACACAGGTCCCCAGAAGGCCCCAGAGGCCAAAGCTGCCCTCCCCGTCACAACAAGCACTCCAGGATACATCACTTTCGAGAGTGGAGCTCCCAATGATAAACAGGCCACAGGATGGACTCACCTACTTGAATTTGTCTATTCCCTTGCTCCCCTTGCTGCATCCTGTGGTAGTGAGTTCCACAGGTCAGGTCTGCCTCAGCTAAAGAAGCAGCTTCCACCCATTCTAAAAATTGACAGAGATGCAAACTGGAAGTTTATCCCCCCCCCCCCAAAAAAAGACACTTTAAAGCAGGGGTGACAAAACTATGGCTCGGGAGCCATGTGGCGCTTTCATGCATATTGTGTGGCTCTCAAAGCTCCCACT